>NC_136488.1:83496231-83663731 GCF_053919585.1 Euprymna scolopes
TTTGCGTATGATGAAAATTTTCTTTTTTTTTTTCTTTTTTTTTTCAAATATCAATCCGGAGACAAATAGAAAACGTTTTCAAAAGATATTTCAGATGAAATTTATGCATAAAAAAAAGGCGTTCGCCACAATATATTCATCAATAATTGTAAAAAAAATGCTTTATGCAAAAGAATACAACAAAGAAAAAACTTTTAGGAAAAGCCTCTCTTATCAAGAATAAATTTTGGAGAGTCTGCCAAGAATAAATTACATGACAACAAAAATGGTACACGGGCAGAATGAAATTCTCCATAGAATAATTAGAATTTTGGGTATTTGGATCCCAGAAGAAAAATAAGTATTGAGAATCGGTTATTATGGTGACAAAGTTAAAATCGACAAAATTGCATATTTACCCATCCAAATGAGTTCTGGTTTTGAAAATCATCGGAAGTAAACAATGTTAGTTATTTTGAAGACGTCGTTGAATTCTGTTCCTTTCCTCAATCTGATACCCTGCTAACATTACATGCCGTGTACTATATATATATATATAAAATAATTATGTTACCAAAAAGAGTAAATCTTTAACAAAGCAAAAATTATCACGATAAGAAACGGACAACACTCTCAAGGGAAGCAAAAAAATATAAAATGAAAGATGAGAAATAAAAGTTATATATAACTTAATTATATCATCAGAACAATAAGGGAAAGTTCAGGGGAAATTTAAAAAAAGAAATCTCTTTAGGCCATAGCATTTAAAACCTAAATGCTTTTCATCAGAAGAGGAGAAGGGCTAAAATTATACAAAATACAAATATAAAAAAAAACTGGCTTAATGACATTTAGAAATAAAATGAGAATGAAGGGATAGGATAAAATGGTAAATAATAATTAAAAGTAGGTACAACATATAAGCGTAAATTGGAAGGGTAATATATATGTAGATAATATTTTAAAAAATATATAAGCCAGTATGAAATAATCAGGATTATTAAGAAGAGCCAATAATATGATGAGAAGCAGTTAGCTCCGAAATGCCATGGCCTAAAGAGATTTTTTTTCTTAATTTCCCCTTAACTTTTCCTTATTGTTCTGATTATATAAACTTTTATTCCTAATCTTTCATTTAATATAAATATAAATATTTTACATTCAATATTATTTCTGTAAAAAATGTTTCTGTAAATAAAAATTTATTAAAGAAAAAAAAATCAATTTACGGATATTCTTATATAAAAAAAAATAGTTTGCTCTCATACTATTATTTCTGTAAAAAATTAGTTCATGGATATTGTTTTTTTGACCTACATTTTTTGGCATGGTCTTTAAATTGACTAACACTGTTTACTTCTGGAGACTTTCAGAACTGAAACTTGTTTGAATGGATGAATATAAAATTTTACCTTAAAGTCTGCTTACGGAAACAAAGGTTGCAAAGGTTCCCAAAAGTTTTCAACAAGACTTTCATAGGAAATTTGTTCAGAAAGCAATTTTGCCAATTTGGAATCTTTGTTCTAGGGGAGGTAACTCTATTCTATTATGTTAAAGTGTTTTTGCTTTATAACTACACGTTGGAACAATCAACCAATGAGAAGCCTCCAACCTCATTATAAAAATATTGAAATTTGGGTTCCAGTCAGTTCGCTATCAGTCTTCATCTTAACATGACTGAACCACTGCTGATCGGGACTGCATTGATTCTTTGCTGACTGAATCTACTGCCGCCATCTTTGTTCTATAGAATCATTCAACACTTAACATATTAAAGTAGTTGAAAAAAAAAAAAATTTTTTTCTTAGAATTATTTGAATGTTTTGTTTAAGAAAAATTACAATGAGTATTATTTATTAATTTATTTGATTGCGAACTATTATCCTCATCTTTCTTAGTTATTGTTTCACGACGTTTCAGCCAACTATTCCTATGGCCTTCATCAGGTGGTAACTGTGGCAGGATAGGAACTCCGAATCTCCTTACTGCATTCTCAGCAATTACTGGCTTCCACAGTTGTTGTCGTCTCACCACGTTTTGGCCGGCTTTGAGTAGGATTCTGGAACCGTAGAGATTCAACGTCTCTATCCACTGCATCACCGTGAGAATTGTCTGAAGATAGCGGTTTCAATCCTACCCAAAGCCGGCCAGAAGTTTACTTGGCCAAAATGTGGTAAGACGACAACAACTATGGATGGCATTAATTGCTCCTGACGAAGGCCAGAGGAATAGTTGGTCAAAATATTGTGAAACAACAACTAAGAAAGCCGAGGATAATAGTCCGCAATCAAATAAATTAAAAATTACAATGTCATCGCATTTTACATTTTTTTTGTTATAAAATTTTGTCACATTACATTTAAGTTTTGTGCAGACAAGATGTTTTCTGGATATTAAGACATTTTCCGATATATTACTCAAATTGCTTTGGGGAGGAGGAGATGTTTCATGCTCATTAGTACTTTTCAGTTGGGAAAGAACATGGCCACCAGTAAAAACATAATGGATTACATTAGATAATTCTCAAGTACATGTTATCATAAAAACCTAATACCTCAAAAGCATGTGAACCCGATCTCATCCCGGCTGTGCTATTAAAAAAATGCTTCTGTGGTACAAGTTTACAAGAATTCTGGTGAAAGAACTAACCCATTAAATTATCACTCCATTAGCCTCCTTTCGCTTTCCGCCAAAATATTTGAGTCCATAATTAATCAAGCTCTAATTCATCACCTTACAGCTGGTAAACTTCTGACTGACCAACAATACGGATTCAGACAAGCTTGTTCTACAGCAGATATCCTTACTGTAATCTCTGAATGTATATACCATACACTGAACAAAGCAGGTGAGGGTAGAGCGTTAGACTTAGATATATATCTAAGGCTTTGGCATGATGGTCTTCTCAGGAAAATCAAATCTTACGGTATCACTGGACGAATACTTAACATAATTAAATCATTCTTAAATAAAAGAAGAATCCAGGTTATTTTCGACGGTCGTACATCTAAACAATATGATATAACTGCGGGAGTACCTCAGGGTTCGATCCTTGGACCATTTTTATTCCTAATATTCATAAATGACCTCCCTGATAAAATTGTTTCTGATATTGGTATATTTGCTGATAACACTATGCTCTATAACAGGCATGAGTGTAAAATAAATGGACACATATCTAAGGAAATGGCAGAAACACAAGAGGATTACCTCCAATCTGTAGTGGAATGGGGTCAAAAATGGATGGTCACATTCAATGCTGTCAAGACTAAGCTTGCTTCCTTCAATAACTACAAGAAACCTTCTCAATCACTAATAGCTATGGCTAAAGATACATTACCTGAAAGTACTTCTTTCAAACTCCTCGGCCTAACGTTCACAGGGAACATGAGCTGGAACAGATACATTGAGAGCATTGCCAAGGCCGCTGCGAAGAAGGTGGGCTCTCTCTACCATGCTAGAAAGTAACTTATGCCTGAAAGTATCCTGTATTTCTACAAGGCCACCATTTGCCCATGTATAGAGTATTGTTGCCACATTTGGGCTGGTGCATCTGTTACTAGTCTCTTGCTCCTGGACAGGGTTCAAAAGAGAATCACCAACCTGATAGGTCCTAAACTATCACCTAAGCTTCAACCTCTGTCCCATCGACGTAATGTTGCATCCCTGTACCTGTTCTACAAGTATTTTAATGGTGAATGCTCCACCGAACTACAAACCTTTGTGCCTCCCTCAACATAAATATTCCCGACAAATTCAACAAGTAGCAAAATCCCCCACACAGTAGAAATCCCTAGATGTAAGAAAGCATTCTAGTTTCCAGAACTGCTAGACTCTGAAACTCCCTTCCGAGTTCCTGCTTTCCCAACTGTACTGACATGCAGCAGTTCAAGTGTAATATGAACGGACATCTCACTGCTCAACTCCCTACATAGTATCCCTGCAACTTATGCCCCCGATAATAGCCCCCTACATCAGAGTGGTACTGTGCCTTGTTTGCGGTGAAAATGAAATGAAAAAAATAAATAAATAAAAGTCTTAATATCCAGAAAACTACTTGTATGCCTCAAATTTAAATGTGATATTTATTTTCGGCATACCCAAAAACCTATACAAGTCGTCAATTTAAAGGTTAGTGTTGAGGTGGGAAGAAAATAAAAATTTACCAAAAAATCATTTTTTTTCTTACAATTCTTAGTAAGATAGAGTTATCTCCCTTAAAACAATGAGTTAAGATTCTGAATTGCAGCAACTTTTATAGCAAAAGTGTACAGAGGCCAAACGTGTCCAAGAGTAAGATATAAGAAAAAGAAAAGTCAGGCATTTTGTAGCATAGACAACAAAATGAAAAAGTAAAATAGCAAATATATAACAAATAAATGTTACCAAAGGCAAGATCTGCCTATCTGGATAAGTGTTTTTTTTTTTTTTTTTTTTTTTTTTTTGTGGTTTAACTTTATTTTAAAGCATTTATTTACTTTGAAGCACAAGTAGTGTTGAGTGCTGAAGTTAGAACAGGAACAAAATGACATACATAAGATAGTCATCTGGAGGAGTTTCGATAATCGCTCAAAAATCGAAAATTAAACAAAATGCTCCGACAGGCTTTACACTACTTTTACTTTTAATATCACAATGACATTTATAGGGTGGGTTTCTATCAGTATTTTTTAAAAATTTTTGATTAAAGATAGAGTTCGGCCTATTGTTTATGTCATATATTGAAATCTAAACAATTCGTTGTTGGAAGATGCCCGTTTTTGTTGTTGTTTATTACTATGTTTAATTTTTAATTAATCCATATGTTTCGTTTTTGCTATATTTCGCCTATAATGTATTTTTGTTATTTTCCAGTCATTAGTAGGTTTTTATTTTTACTGTATAAGGGGAATAACTCTTTATTTTTATATTGATTTTTAAATATTAAGTTGGTTTGTTAAAATGTATTTAATCTCTATATTAATAAAATAGAAACGATTCTTATTTAATAAAAATGAGAAAAAAAAAGTGCGTGTTCTGCCAATATGTGATCTACCGAATGGTTTCTAATTCAATGTGTGATATACCCATTAACCTTAAACCATCTCTTGACTATTGAGGTTCCTAGATGCTGGAAAGCCTTCTACTCTAAACCCCCCTCCACACACACTGCTAGACTTTGGACTAGGAATAGGATAATATGATAAAAAGTAATTAAAAGTAGGTACAACATATAAGGGTAAATCGGGAGGGTAGTATATATGTAGGTAATAGTAAAAAAAAAACATGTCTAGCTTTGTTTAATAACTTCTGATACCCTGAATCTAAAATAAATATATTGCCCTTACTTTTCCCTCTTTTTTTTTTTCTATTTCCCCTTCTATCTCTCTTTTATCATGATTCATATTTTTTCCTCTTCTTCGTCCTTACTTTTCCATTTAATTTTTAATTCTTCTCTGCTATTTTTTATTATTTAATCAACCTTTAAATTTGAAAGCTGGATTTTCTTATCGTTCGTTTCCAGTTTCTTTTGCAATATATATATATATATATATATATATATATTATTTTCCTTAATTCCACTCTCTTTTTTTGAAATTTTCTCTTGAATTTCAAATTCATTTTTCTAAAAGTTTTTCTCTAATATCAAATCTGAAATCTGGATCTTTGTATTTTGGATGTGCTCAACCTTCGTTCTGATTATGGATTTCTCCATCTTGGGCTATATTTAACAAGAACATGACCTTGCCAGCTTTTGGAATTATTTTACTGACCCTCCCTTATGATATATGGCTCTTGTCTGATACACCAAATTTTATATCCTAATACAAATCTTTACCTTACTTTATCCACTTTCTCATCCATCTTCCCTATTTTTACTTTTCTTTTATTATTAGTTCTTCTTTAATGATTCCCATTATTTCATAGTGGCCTACATATATTTTTATAAATATTACCTACATATATACTACCCTTCCGATTTACCCTTATATGTTGTACCTACTTTTAATTACTTTTTACCAAATTATCCTATTCCTTCATTCTCATTTCATATGTTATTAAGGCAGTTTTTTCTATATTTGCATAATTTTGGCACTTCTCTTCTGATGAGAAGCATTTAGATGTAGTAGTTGAGGTGCACACATGCAAACACATGCATGACCACCGGTGGCAAACGCACTGAACGGTGAAGTCAAGTTGTCAGATTGAGGTCGGCAGAGTGAAAGGTCAACTACTTGGCACACACACCTGTCGGAGATGAGGCGGCTGTAAACAAAGCAGGTCACATATATAGCCCAGAGAAAAAAGGAAAAAAAGAGACAGAAGCCGTAGTCAGCTGAAAAATCAACACTGCACAAGTGTGGCTCTAATCCAAATACCTCCTATCTGCTCTTTCTCTCCATCTTTGGCGCACACATTTATGATGCAGCAAATGAAAGTTTTATATTTTTATACAAAACGAGTGTACGAGTTTTGCTTTCCGACTGACGAAAAATCGACTGCACAATGTTTCATAGATTTAAAATACCATGGATTAAAGAGGTTTGTTTCTTAATTTTCCCCCTTTACTTTTCCTTATTGTTCTGATGATATAATAAAGTTATATGTAACTTTTCTTCCTCATCTTTCATTTAATATATTTATTTGCTCCTCTTAATAGTGTTGAGCTTTTATATCTTGATAAGTTTTGCTTTGTTAAAGATTTATGCTTTGATTACATACATGCATACACACACACACATATATATAATTCCAGCCGGGTAGTATCTGTTCTGTAACTGGTCCTTGGTCAATATAGGAGAAACTCTTCATACTGAGACAATTACTATTTATTTGGAAACTGCCAGAATGCCCCCTTTTTGGGGAGCTGGTTTTCCCCACATTAAAAACAACCTTGTGTCTAATTTTCTTTCGTGGGGAAGCAAATAAAGTATATTTATATATACATATTTGTACTTTATGCCTTTGTAAAAGTGAAATAATATATGTCAGCAAAGTTTGATCTTGGTGTGTTCTGCTGTTAAGTCATTTTTACTAATATTTTAGAAAAGGTTTAAAACCATCCCCCTCCCCGAAGCTTTGTCAGAAATAATAGAATAGATTAGACTCTCCAGCTTTAGTAGAGCAATTACCATCGGCAAAAAAAAAAAGCCTTTCAGATCTAATTTTGAAACATTAGACACATTTGTGTATCGATGCAATCATCACCTGGCTGGTGGGGAGAGCCTATGGTTGTATATACATATAAATGTGTTCTACTTTATCACACAAGCAATCTTTCAGGGGGTATCCATTGTTTCTCAAACCCAACTCTCACTCATGTTTTGTTTTTTGTTATGATGTCTTACAATTTTAATGATAAACTTACAGTATTATCTCACTGCATTAAAATTGCATATTAATTCTTTTAAGCGTTTGATACAAAATTTAGAGAAGTATGTTTTCCTGTCTGTATTTTCTTTAAAATCTAATGTCAGCAAACCAATAGTAAATGTTTACCGAATATAAGCAAATCCAAAAATACACCACGGGAGATAATCCATATGTTAAAAAAGGGGCAAATAAAAACATTTTGGTAAACACGCATATTGACATACTTGAGCGTGTCCTCCATAAATAGAAGCCTGTTCCACTAAAGTCACATTACATGCTGACATCACAGAATAAAGTACAATGGCCACGGTTATGCGATAAACAACTATTACAAGGATAGTTATATTCTGTTTCTCAAAGAAATAGCTGAGTGATTTATAAAAATGGTCCAAAAGTGACTGCATTTTTCTTTTCCGAAAGATAAACAATTATTTTACATTTGGACATGTGCAATTAAAAAGGAGTATTTTTTGCCTGGAAAATACCGTTGTAAATTTTTATTTTTTTAAAGTGTATTTAATTATTAATTTTAAAATGCACATATTTTAAAATAATCCTCGGAATAGTTATCTGTTGCCTAACCATGGCCATTGTACTTTATTTTGCTGTGAATGTTTTACAGGGGGGGGGGGAGCATACCAGGGATTAGAGTTCAGTTCATGAACCTAATGATACCATTAGAGAGAGGCTAGCAACATCTGTTCTGCATAAAATGGGCTGTAGGAATGAGAAGAGATAATCCCCACTAGATTGTGTTTGTACTCTGTCAAGATTTGAAAAAAGTGCTCCAGGTGAAATCTCTTCAGATATGAGGGCAGTACTTCATTTACACACTAACACTGTTGAGAAAGATATGAACCCGCTATAGCTAAAAATAGCAATCTGTATTCAATTAATTGTTTACAATATTTTCTGATTAGACATTGAATAACTCAGAAAGGGTTTATATGCCACATAACATACAAGCCAAATGAAAATTTATAAACGACAAAAACATTTTTTATATATTTACTTTCAGCCATTAATTTTCACTAGCAAAAATATCCTTCCTCTCGTTATATATTTTACTGATCCCTCTCCTCACATACACAAGAGAAGAGGTAATGCCTAGGAAGATGGTATCATGGCAACAAAAGGGATAATAGACTACTCCTGCAAAATGATAGAGGAAATGTTTAAGAAGATGGTATCATGACAACAGAACTAATATTATACTTCCCTTCCTCTTGAATTGAACATTGAAAGATAATACATTTGTCTGAACCTGAATTAAGCATTAAAAAGACAGTAATAGCATAGTTTTGATTTCAGACATTATACCAAATCTCCATTAATAATATTATATATATATATTTTTTAACATATTTAACTTTTTATCTCCCTTTTATTTTTATATTGTATATTTTATTTTCTATCCTTTCATTATTATGAAACCACATGACTTTTTCAAATTACAGTTTTGTGAAATTTGCTTTTTTTTTCCATTTCATTGAGGACTTGATTTTCTTAAAAGCAACATCGCCTGACGAGGTTTTTAGTTATTCATAACTAGGGCTATGAGAAGAGAATATTCTTATCATTGTTTGGGCTCTCGAGTATATATCCGACACAGTTAATCAATCCAGAACCACATCTATATAAAAGCACATAAGATATTAACTGATATATACTCAAGAGTCAAACTAATGAAAAGAATATTCTTTTGTCGTAGCCCTATTCATAACTAATGACCAAAACATTGTCATCATCGTGTAGCGATATTAAAATGTTTATTTAAGAATAAATAAAAAAAGTATATCTTGCTCTATCTATTATTGAGCACTCTTATATAGGCCTTGTTAGATTCATTGTTTTTTTTTTATCGTTGAAGATTCTAAACATGGAATAATTGATACATGTATATGCATACATTATATGTATATACATATTTATATATAATGCATATATCATTTATACATATGAACGGAATTAAATTATACAAGTTAACATTTAAAAAATTTATTATTCACAAACAAGGAATACAACATATAAAAGACATTAAATGGCTTCCGGTGTTGACTTTGTTTAGGTTTCAGATTTAATTTAACGATTGGACGTATTCTCTTGATGAAATTTCTTGAAAGAAAAATATAAAAATTTTACGGTTGTTTTGTTTAACTTTTCAAAGTCTTTAAGAAGTTTAATTCAATGTTTTAAGCAGTAGCGGCCATATTGTTTCCTTTCTTATAGCATAAATATTTCAAAAAAAGTTATAATACATACATAAAAACTAAAAAAACCTCTGCACATTCTCTTTAGAAACAGTTTTAAAAAATGCTAATAGATCTTAACCTTTTCATTTTCGGAATTTCTAGTCAAAACCTACCAGTCGATAATTTAAGAAGGTCAAGGTAGAATATTCTGAATGTAACCGGCCAACAATTTATTTAAAAAAAAACAAAGAAAAAGAAAGAAAAAAAAAAACAATTATGTTAAATTGTATGCACAAAAATGCTGAAAAATAAAATTGCTTGTTTCATAGTAAAAATAAAAATCGCTTGTTTCATAATAAAAATAAAAATCGCTTGTTTCATTTTACTTCAGTTGAAATTTGCAAAAATCAAGGGACCCCTTCATGGAGCTAACACTCCATATGAGATCCACAGATATTTGACTATTGCATTATAGTTCTTCATTATCTCTCAAACGTTGAGTTAATAAAGAAATAAGTAATATTAATTTTCCTCTCACTTATTGATCAGTTAACTATGTTATAGTATATCTTTCTCTAGGTCTTTCTGGATTCCAGGAAAAGAATTCATCTAGTCTGGTGGAGTCTCCAGCTTAGTATCGTTACTATAGGCAACATCACTTACACAAGGATTGGTGCACCTTCTCTAAGTCAGTGTAAGGTAGCCACACCGACAGAAATTTATTTGGGCTTCAAATACTATGCTATTTTGAATATTTAGTCTGGATTTACTTGCATCACCTAAAGATGCAGAAATCCTCGTAAAAGCCAGTGTAGGGTAGGTAGCCGTACAGAGGGGATTTCATTTGAGCTTTGAATGCGTTGTTATCTTGAATATTTAGTCAGGATTTACTTGTATGGGGAAGTATTCTTATGCCAGGTTGTCCTTACAAATCACTGTACAGCAAGACCTTAGATACTCAAGGACAGTGTCTAGTAGATATTAAAGTTCTTTGAAAATGAGGTAAACATTACTATTGACGACATAAAAGATTTTTTTAAAGTAGATATAAAATAATTTATTTTGGTTTACCTACGCATATGACGCATTTGCATTAAAAACAATTTGATATACAATATGAACATGTGAAGTTACCGTTGGTATTTTGTTGTATTAATGAATAGGTACCTCCAAAGCGCACCACAGAATTACCTCCTCCCACTCTATATGTAACTTTAATATAAGTTATCACCATCATAACTTTTGTAACATTTAAAATTAAAAAAAAAAAAAATTCAATAGTATTATGTTTTGTAAAAAAATAACGTTATTTCTCATAAATGTATACTATAATCTATTGAATTGCAAAGAAAAAGAATATTCCCCAAAATAATTAATTTTTAAAAGATTTAAGTTTGATTATTCCAAAATGTTCAGTTTTAAACATTCATTTTTGAGTAACATGTTCCTAATTATTTCAAATATTTTAATCTTCTATATCTATAAAGGGCAAAATGTGTGTGTGCGTGTGTGTTTGTATGTCTCACAAAAACTTTTAACAGAAGCGACAGAACTTGACCAAGCCGGTATCATTTTAAATTTCAAACCTTCGGACGACAAATATTGAAAAATTGGCCCAAAACATTAATTCCTTCACCCTAAACTTGGTCGTTTTGTTCAAGGAGGAGTCGATTTTTGCATTCCTATTTTAGCAAATCATTGTTCCCTTTTCAATTGACTACGGTTAATTCTGATGTTTGTGACTTCCGGTCGCGCCATGGAGACATCGACTAAGACGTCAGGGTTTTTTTTTTTTTTTTTTCACGTTACGGGTTCAAATCTGCCTGTCTACTACCACTTTTTTTTTTCTTTTTTTACATCTCTGCCTACTGTTGTTTTGATTCCCCTCACTCTGCTACTGTCACTTTTTTTTTACCCTCCCCTTCGGGGTTCCTTACTACACCACCTACACACATCCGGGCAATGCCGGGCACCTCGCTAGTCTAATATAAAAATGACTATTTCACACTGTAAAATAGCGAAAATGACAGCAATTACTAAGATATATGATTGTAAATACATTTATTTGATGAATACCGTTTTTAGCCTCTTTTTACTACAAATGTATGGAAACTCATAATATATAATTTATTTGTACGTTTGAATTCACATATTTATTGCATAAGAAAAAGATTAACCCAGCAGACAAATAAATATATAAACGTTTTAGAATAATTAATTTATAAATTTTAATAAATATATTTGTGTAAATATCAAAATAATAGCAAAAACTGTTACTTCCATTATTCACACTTAACACTGATCATCTGCCATTCTGCACAAAATGATGACGTCACTGATTTTGCGCAGAAAATTGGAAGACCCTATTGCATCAATATAAAGTTTACTTTCAGAAGAAAAAAAATGGTTCTTGGAAATCCGATAGCTGAAAAATGAGTTTTCGTTAAACAAACAATAACTATTTATTTATTATGTCAATTTCAACTAAAACCAATATTATCTACTTGTCATGTCCCATTTAGTTAAATACTAGTGGGGGTACCCGGCGTTGCCTGGGTGTTTGGAGGTGGGTGTGGAGCACAGAAAAAAGAAAATTTTAGTAGGCAGGAAGGCTCAAACCCATGACGCGCATTGCCCAGGTGTTTGGAAAAAAAGAAAAAAGAAAAGTGTTAGTAGTCAGGCAGGTACGAACCAATGACACGAAGGCGGAAAAGAAAGTGAAAGAAAACGTGAACTTTTACCGCTACGCTATGAAGCCATACAAAGTGGAAAGCGATGTCAATCAAAAAGTTGACTTGCAAAAACGAACGTTGACTGGTGGCCAGTTCAGCTTTCTGCCGTTTCATTTATTTGTTTCCCCACGATGTTGGGGAAAACCAGCTCCCCACAAAAATGGGAGTGTCCAAATGAATAGTAATTGTCTGATATGAGGGGTTTCCCACAGATTGATCAAAGCTGATTGCTTTCTGGACGTCCCGGCATGAAAGGCCGAGAAGCTGACTTTGCTTTCAATTTAGTTTTGCTTTTATACAAAAAACACAAACACGCGAGAGGAAGGAATAGCACGAATCTTATAAAAGTCAATCAAAATAAATGTAGACATGACGCCCCTTCACAAATCATAGATATCACGATCTAGGGAGTATATAAAAAGTTCTAAGAAACAGCACCTATTCCACCCCCCAAGAAGCCCGGCGAAAAAAGACTTTGCTGGACATACAAATTTTTTTTTTTTTTTTTGCTAGAGAGAGAGATTACATAAAACAAGTATTTCCATGATTCAATGAAAACGATTTCGCCATGTTTGCTGGTAACATGTGACGTAAACACAATGGAAATAACTCTTTTCTCCCGATTTGGCCTAAGTTTTTGAAAGCTTTCAGAAATTAATTACCTCCCCTGCTAATATGCATGCTATTCAGTTCATTATGTAAGCGAAACTTGCAAATATCTCCAAAACTATTTTCTCCCTTATCGTTTTCATAATTTTTAGATATTTTCATTACTGTAACATGACAATTAAGTACACACCATTGATTTTACTTGAAATTCAATATTTCGATTTTGGAATTCCGCTATTATAACAAAGAAAAAATAAAAGTTTTCCAAAGGATAACTAATTGCTACTAATGATAACTTCAGATGCTTCTATTAAAATTAATATTTTATTAATTTTCTATTAAATATATCTATTTATTATATACATATCTATTTATTATAATATGGCATAAGTTACATTTACACACTGGTTCCCATTAAATCACCAAAGTTAAGCACTGTTGAACCTGGTCAGTACTAAAATTGTTGATCATTTGGGAATTCCAGGTGCTGTATGTGCTCCCTGCTTATCTCAGCATTGTTTCCAGTTGTCTAGCACTTCTTCTGGCCACTGGACTCATGCAGTGGCGATTCAGAAGTGTGGTTGAGCTTGTGCAATCCTTGCCTCACAATTACACATGAGCTACCCTTACAGGGGGTATCCATTGTCAATTGAGACTGAACGAAGGCATCATCATCTTCATTAAATATTAAATTGTTTTAACACAAATGAGTAAGTAAACCAAAATAATTTGGTTTCGGGCCAGGATCAAAGTGTAGTATCTGTTTTGATGCTTCACTTATATTAAGTTAATTGGTCCTTGGTCAATGTAGGGGAAACTCTTCATGCTGAGACAATTACTATTTTCTGGATACTGCTGGAGTGCCCCCTTTTTGCCCTTGTTTTAGGGGAGCTGGTTTTCCCTCCACATTAAAATCGACTTTGTGTCACATTTGATTATCATGGGGAAGCAAATAAATACCTTTAATTGAAATAAAATGGTTTACACTCGGATTTGATTATCTGATGATAACAGTATTTGATTTTAATCCATAAAAAAAGTCACAATTGATAAAGTGGATACTGGTGTATATTGTGAACCAGACGTATCTCAGCATTCGCTCGGCTTTAGCCAGACCATAATGTCAACAGCCGGATTATGCCAGGCGTCGCCAATAAAATAACAATGCTATGAAAATGAAGAAATGTAAAATGTAGAAACCAAAAACAAAAATTAAAGAAAAGAAAACGACCTACCGTAATTTGGTGTTTTATTATTCAATTTTTTTTTAAAATTTTTTTTTTTTTTTTTAAATAATAACTAGGGCTAGGACCATTGTTTTGACTCTTGAGTGTGTATCCGTTGATAACTTATATGCTTTTATATAGAGTGATGTGGTTCTCGGTTGATTAACTGTGTCTAACTGTCGGATATATACTCAAGAGTCAAAGCAATGAAAAAAATATTCTGTTGTCATAGCCCTAATAATAACTGTCAAGGAAAGGTTAGAAGAAGCAAAAATTAATTGGGAGGAGGGGGCAAATAATTTTAAGGAAATTTAAAAAAAAGAAAAAAAAAGTTTTTCAAATATATCTTGCCATTTTGTTATGTTTGAAAAATTTTTTTTGTCAAGGAAAACTGGAAAAAAATTTTTTTTTTTTTTCTTTTCCAAATACTTTTTATAAACAAGATTTTTTTTTTTTTTTAAATTGGAAGAGGTTTTAAAATTCCATTATGTTGGTACTGTCCATGACTTGCATGTAACAACTAGTGTTTTTTTCTTTTCCTCCTTGAATATTTATCCAAAAGTTGTCTGCTAGACATGCACTACTGCCTCGTAATTCAGTGCTCCGCATTGTGATTGGCGTGTTACGTCAGACAGCAACTAAACTCAAATTGTTGCTCAGCATAATCTAACTGTTGACGTCATGTTCTGGCCAAAGCTGAGTGACCGCAGAGATACTTCTAGTTCACAATAGGCACCAGCACCCAAATTTATAGCGATTAAACAGTAAATTAGAATTTTATTTTAGGACAACAAATTTTAGACCAACAATCAATTGTATCAAAATTTTTAATTAACACTAAATGAAATTGGTGACATATTCTGATGGTCTCTTTACTGAATCAATTGTTGTGCTCTTATTTCAAGACATATTTCGTTAAAATAAAATAGTTAATTACTTTTATACCCAAAAGCAGGTTATTTCAGAATTATCTCTCCTTATTCAAAATGCTGTTAACTTTAACGATCTCATGTCAGTCTGTATTTTTCACCTTCAACCTCGATTTGCTTGACCCCTAAAACTGAGCTATAACTTATGTATAATATAACTACTTATGGGACAGTTTCAATATTTTTCCTGGTTCCAATACAATTATGGATTCCGATTCTAAATTCATACTTTATACTGGTGATCATCCATTGATATTTAATGTAGGCACAAAATGATGACGTCACTGATTTTACACAAAATATTGGATCAATATAGAGTTTACTTCCATCATTTTGGGGGGGGGGGATAGAGAGTAGCAGAGGATCTTAATCTACTTTTAAATTTAAACGTAATTTTCTTTTTAATTTGACAAATTTTTTAGTGTTTTCCTGTTAATAAACTCAAGGTGAGATTTTCATCTATATTTTCCACTCATGCCATATTTTACCTGTGCTATTTTACCAGACCATTTTTTCCAGTGCCATTTTTACCTAAATTTGTTATGACCTGTAAATTTTAGTTTTACTGGTAATTTAAAATCAGTAGATATTTATCATTTTATCATTAATACAAATTGGAAAATTAAATTTTAAACAAAGAAAAATTACAAGAATCTTTTTTGGAATATGAAATTTAGACTCAAATATTTCCAATTTTGATACCGATTCTGATATCCCAAAAAGTTTTAATTTTTTTTATTTTGATTAATCGTCCCCATACTAGTTACACCTGTAACATATTTTATATTTCCAATGCTACACCAGTGCAGACAGTTGTGAGAAATACAGTTGTGGACTATACTTCCCCAAAGGGAAAAACATCATTAATACCTGGACTAAAAATAACTCCAACTGATTCGTGTCCATCTATTTTTGGAGTAAGAAAATGCAAAAAAGGTCACTGGTTATTGCAGCTGTATCTAGTTATTTATTTATTTATTTATTTTTAAATGACTAGCTGGATGCGTGGCATTGCCCAGTTGTACAATATGCTTAAACATGGTATTTTAATTTATGCAAATTGTGTATGTACTATAAAATCAATCCTCAACTGAATAGTTACAAGGAATAATTTGTCCGGTAGACTAATTTGCAAAAAAAAAAAAAAAAAATTAAAAAATAATAATAATAATATCGTTCATCAAATTCCGTCTGTGTTTGTTTACAATATCATGTGAACTGATATTTGAGAATGATGATGAATGTCCCGGAAAGTCACTTTTGATTAATGTTTAGTTTTAAAATATGAAAACAAAGAAATGATTTGCAGCGATTTTAAATAGTACCTCTTCTTTTATCCTAAATTGAATTCATTAATAAGAAAAAAATTAAAATAAAATAGAGATGCACTCAGGCTTAACCAGGGGATCATTCAACCTGTAGTCGAATGATCTACCACTGAGCTATCTTTCCAGATGTCAATAATTCTGCTTTGTTTTAAGAAGAAATGATTTGTTGAGGTTATCTCTCTTGTTGGTGCAACGTAAAAATATTACCCTGTAAAAATTCTTTTTATCTAAAAGAAAGAAAGATTATTTTTAGGATCAGAGTTTTTTTAATTTTTTTTTATTTTCGATACTTATTGTATGAATTTCTGTACAAAACATTTAAGAACACTGCCAGACATATGAATTACCTTTGTGTGAAATTTGCAAAAAAAATAGGCTCAGCAGTTTCGGAACCTATGAGGAAGGAACTCACACACACACACACACACACACACACACACACACACACACACACACACACACAAAGTGACTTTTATATAATAGTAGAGATAGAGATGATGTGCCTGTAGAATTAAATTGATACTTACTGGCACAAAGGGATGATATGTAAACATTGCCTAATTCAAGCAAGAATTTTTCTAATAGATTAGTGACATGAACTAGCAGTCAATCAGAACTCAGATAGTGGACTTTCCCATCTGAGCAAAACGGAACATCCCAACCTTCTTATAAACTGGTTTTCTAGTGTTCTTTCCAATTTATTTGTTTGTGAGTCAGACAGTTGCACACTGACTGCTAAATTCAATAGTTATATGGCAGAATTACTACAATATTTTGATATTAAAAAAATATATATATTTATAAAAAGCTGAAATTATTTTTTTCTTCACTTTTTCAAGAAGATCAAAACCTCATTCAGGGAATTATTTTTATTTTATTTTTTTTTTGTGCAAGGAAAGTGATACAGGTTTTGAGTCTGTTCCTACTATTATAGTAGCCATGTTGACGGTAATCAATGGCCTTATATATATATATATATATATATATATATATATATATATATATATATATATATACCATTTGATATTTTTTAATCATGGCTAAAAGAAAGAAAGAAAAAGGCGCTTTCATACTATTGGCGACGAAATTTCAGAAATCGTAATACTGAATTTCACATGAAAACAATGGTATCTACCATGGCCTACTATACATATTATTATAGTAAGCCATGTATCTACATATTCCTCATATTTTTAAGATTATATAAAAAAAATTATTATAATATCTATAAGGTAGTAAACTATTTATTAAAAATAAAAAATAGAATTTGATGCAAACAAACATAACACACAGGAGAGTTAAAAAAGGAGGCAATTTTCTGTTTCTATTTAAACAAGGTGGTGGCAATTTTTCACCTGCTACAACGATTACAGTTGTGTTTTTTTTATTTTTTTAATAATTCAGTAATATTCAAGTAATTCCGACTGCATAATTTGGAAGCTACCATAGTAACTTATTAGAATTGACAAAAAAAAAATCAGTCAAACCCATTGTTTCTTATTTGAAAACGTCATTTACCGACTACAAAATCGCGTCCCAATAATGTAGAAGCGCCAAGAAAAATATATAAAAAGATTAGTAGGCTATTGGACATGTAGCCAAACTTTCTTTAGCTTGAGTAATCACAGCCACAGATTATTTACAAGCACAAAAAAGGTAGATATATTTAATAAACATCATATCAAAACAGTAAAAAACCAATATATAGAAAATTTTAAAGTGAGATATATATATATTAGTTTTTTTTTTTTTTTTTTTTTTTGCTTTTTAAATTTTATTGACAATTGAAAGACTTAGCAACATAAGTTTGCAAAATTTTACTTTTTTTTTTTCAAGATGTTGCGTGTGGGCAAGTTAACAATCCGATTCTTTGATACAAAATAAGCATGTGAGAAAATGAATGTTTTAGTTTGATTTAAAAGCATAAATGAACTATAATACTTTATCCTTTATTAGAAGCAGCAGCGACAGTGAATGTTGTTTTTTTATATATCAACTTACAATTAGACAAAATCTCTAATCAGCAGTTTCTTTTAGCCAACCAGAGAAGCAAGGATATTTACTCCAAATTCCAGTGTGTATTATAAAAACCCAAACACACAGGAATTTTTTTTCTATCCATTTACACACATAAACGCACACGGCACCAGCCGAAATGAACACATATGCTCAATTTCTCGTTACAGATAGAACTCTTGTTCCACCTAAAATGTTTCTTGGACTTTTTGAATACTTATTCATCACTAATTCTTTACGTTTTGTTGTTCTGACAAATTGTCAATAAAAATTAATTATTAGCCTTTGTCATTCTCTTGTCTTTTTTTTTTTTTATAATGTCTTATCTTCAACATTGGTGACCCCAGGTGCAGTCTTCTCTTCAACAAGATAATTATTTTACCAACTATTATTCCATACAAGTAATTTTAAGAAATATTTATACACACATATCTCTCATGTATGATATGAAAAGAAACTGGAATCTAAGGGAGATATCAATCATACCAGTTATTATAGGTGCCACAGGGCTTATGAAGAAGAAGCTGAAGTCCTACCTAATATTCCTGGTGAACCAAGTGCAAAAGGGATCTAGACAATTGCACTTAAGGGAACAACGAGGATACTAAAAAGAGCTCTCGGTTGGTTTCAATAAAAAGCAGGGCAATGTTGCCAGCTGGTTTAGCTGCCCCATACCCATCGTTACAATTTTCAAAGGGAAAAAATTAAAAAAAAAAAAAAAATCCTATTTTCAAACAATATATGGTATATTCATATTGGCACACTGGTTCCCATTAGATCACCAAAGTTAAGCAACATTGAGCCTAGTTAGTACCAGATGGGTGACTATTTGAAAGTATGTTGACAGGACATTAACACCACCCTACAAAAACTACAAAAACCTAATGTCATCTCTCCTAACTGGGATATACGTGCGACTGGGAACTGTTTGTGAACTTGATATCCCCATGAAACTTCCTCCTTTGTGAGAAACTAGTTCAACTAGGCTAAGGTGAATGCTGTTGCCATACATAAATATTTACACACAAATAAATGCACAAATTTAACTTCAATTGATTTCCAATGGATGAATATCTTGTAATGTCTTACATGATGATAGATTCATTTACAATCTGACCAACTAACTAGACTAAACATTATAAAAAGAAAAAGAAAAAATTTCTTTTTCACAAACAACTAGCATTCTTAACAAAAAAAAAAAAAAAAGCCTTCAGCCTAAAATACTATGCAAGGGAGATAACTGGCTTGCACTCAATGAAAAAGCACGGTTAGTATTTACCTTCCATTCACCACAGAAAGACGTGACACAAGAGCCATATGTGTTTCGGATCACAAAAAATACCTGAGCAACCACGTCAACATTCCCAGATAGGAACACCTCAGGTGTTTAGCAATAAATTAGCCCCTTCTCAGGGAGGGCGGACCACCTAGAACTGCACAGAACCATACCATAGTCCTACAAGGTCAAATAGTTCAAACTGTCAGACTGATTGTTGAGGATGTATCATCGACTGTATGAATTACACAACTTAGGTGGACCCTATGAAAGGCCAGACAACTCTGCTCTTGTAGACATGGGCATTCATAACAGTTTTAGATGAAGGAGATTTTATCCTCTTCACTATGTGTCACTTTGAACTTCCTGTTCATGATGTCATATCCTGAAACGTTAGCTCTAATTCTAATCATAGATTCCTACTGAAATTTTCTACTTTTCTACTTAATCTAACCTTTATGTGGAAAATTCCTTTTCTAACATTATTTTAATGCATCTATGTCCAAATATTGTTACAAGGATTGTAGAGCTAATTTATACTAATATGACACATCTGTCCAGATGCTTGTAATAGAATCTCTGTCAAAAATAATATGCAAAGCAAAGTTATCTGTCGCCCATCAGTTTCGAATGTAAGCGAAAGTGCCTCGTAAGAAAACTGGCCAAACATCACGCATCCATCAATTATAAAATTATCATTCAACCGGTAAATTGTTTTAATAAATGTATTAATTTTTATACTTCGTCCATTAATCTGTTTTAGTCTATTACTAGACTGATAACAGAATTAATTTTTAAACATAACGGAATCATAATTATTATTCTCTCTTGGGCGTTTAGCAAATGAACACAGACATTCATTCATTCATTCATTAAAAAACTTCAAACAACCATGATATAAAAGTAATATTTTGTTATATCTATTTTCCCTTCTTCTCTTTACATATAAAGTTATCCTGTCAGATTTTAAAAGTTAGACTTAAACAGCATTTAAGCTGACATATCAAACCTTGATTCTAACCAGCAAAGCTTAATTTGTTATTGTTTGATCCCGTGAGGCGTATGCTACATACGACTCCCCGCTCATTCTTTACAAGCTGGCTTTACTTCCCCTGCCTGCGAATCGTCTTGCGGCCTGGACCACGGCCACCGAGAGTAAGAAGAAGGCCTGTTAACTAAAAAATGCCAGCAGGCAATGTAGGTAAGATTTATCAGACTATCAGTACTATATCAGGGCCATTCGAAAAAGAGCAATAAAACATTTCGCTTCAGTTTATTTATTTTATAAGATAACTGGCAATAAGGAAACATTCTCCAATTATGACTGAAAAATCAAACTCAGCAAGGGGAATAACTCATTTTTAATTGAAACATCAATTTTACTTATTAATGTTTAGTTCAAACTAAAAACGTTGAAGTCAACCACAAAACTTTAATTCAAGCCAAAAATTTATTTCTATTTGTCAGTTTAAAAATTATATTTGAATTTAAAAACTTATAATGTAAACACATAACAGCCATCATTTTTTTTAATCTAAAATTATCGACTGGCTTGAATTAAAATTTTGAGACTCTTGGAGAATCATTTCTGATTTCTTTCTGAATTCAATTTAAGTGACTCGGTAGTATTTAATCAGCCAACATTCATTTGTTATTGTTGTATAATGTTATTGGTATTATAATAACATGCTTATTGCTTAACTAGTTTGTTTGTTTTTTTACAAAATTATGTAGGCCTACCCAAATAACTAGCCATACGAAAACATTTCTCAATTATGACTGAAAAAGCAGAAGATAAAGGAGTAATGAAGATAAACCAAATGAATAAATTAAATAAAAAAATCTGAGTTTGTTTGCACATCGCGTTAAGCTCTCAGATTAAAAATATGTAAAAAAATAAAAAAAAAAGTGATCTCCCTTGCACTACATGAAATGAAGATTTATCTGCACTTGACAACAAGGTCAGCCATGACAGCTTGCTTATAAATAAAAATGATTGTTTCTTTCTGAATCTAATTTAGATAACAGGCGTAGTTTGAGATAGTTATCTGAATGGGTTTTTACTTTCTTACTTTCCATAACACTTGAAAATGGTTTTATCCAAGGACTAGAAAATATGCATGTTCTGTTATCTCGGGTACACGCAGCTCACTCAAATTAGTACACTAATTATTTTTGTCAATCACATGTTCACTCAGTTTTGATTGACGTGTTACTGCTATCTTGTCTTTCTTTCAGTTGTCCATTTAGTTTCATGTTCAGATAGGGAAGACAACCCTTAAGTTTAACATTGAGAAGAGTCCACACAAAGGCAGCAATCAACTAATTTTTATTTAAAACTACCAAACTCAACACGAGAACAGGCCACAAATGTCTAGTGGAGGTTTAAACACCCATAGCAGTAGTACTATAAACAGCAACAAAAGTTGCCATTAACGATGTTTGAAATATCTGTTTGACTTCTAAGCTGGGCACTGATTGAGGCAAACTTTAAACTTTGCTTCTGATTTACCCAATCAGAAGCAATTTCTCATTTGAGTAAAGCATAGGTCCTGGAACTTATAAAAAAAAATGAGTGCTCATCACTATTCTTCACAATTTAGATGAGAAAAAAATTAATTCTAATGCATTTTAAATAAGTTATGTATTGTTTTTTGTTTTTTTTTCGGGGGGGGGCAAGTTCTCAAGTGTTAACTATTCTGTATGTTTTTTTTTATATAGATCACTCCAGACAAGGAATGAAACCACTGGATGTAAGGAGTTAAAAAAAAAAAAAAAAAAAAAAAAACTACTTCAAAGTTAAAACCAAACCAATACTTAATGTTAAATGGATATATTGTAATCCAGAAAGCAGCAATTTTCTTCATTTTTCAGAAACATTGCTCATGGTATGTGAAGATTAAAGGAAAAAAGAAGTGAGGTAACAGGGCTGCTGGAAGTAAATACAACACCCATTTTCTGCTCAGACTGTTGAACTTATTATTACTAACACCATTCTCTATTAATTACATGCTAACAAAAATGGCCAGTAAAGTTGATATAAATATAAGAAATAGACTGTCATTTTCTATGAGTCCATTAAATTTGCAATAACTAAATCGATACTATCAAGCCAGACACCCAACTGCATTGGGCTGTTTCACTTGTCACAGAACCCTTTCACCCATCCTCTGGCACAGAGGAAAACTTTTAACAGGAATTTTCTCATGACAAAGTATAAAAACAAGAGTCAAGTATTATCGTTCATTTGTGCATGTAAACCACATGCCACTCCGTTTCAGAGAACCAATTATAGATTGTTGGCTGCAGAATGGGTCTGAACATGACTGTCAATGGGCATCATTTGTAAGGCAGACACATTCAGAACGAGAAGCTGGACGAATGCATAATAAAACCACATTTCAAATGCGATTGTTAAACACGTTGTAAAGAAAAAATTCACATAAAAATTGATTGTAAAATTTTTAAGAAGGGATGGGAATAAAATTAAGAGAAATAAAAAAATTTTTTTATAAGAGCAACGAAAAGGAAATTTTAAAATATCAAAGAAGTTTTGAGAAAAAGAGTTTGATTTATTGTAGGAAGTTTAAGAAAAAAGAGCAACATTTTGGAGACAGATAAGTATGAAAGAAAAAAATAGATAGAGAAAGAGAGGGGGGGGGAGAGAAAACGTATGTAAGAGTAAAGAAAAGAATTTCTGAGAAAAAATGAAAGAGTGGGAAGGTCGAAAATTTAAATTCTTGACCAGATAATGACCCAGAGTGAAGTTAGCCAAATGAGCAAGGTTGAAAAAAAAAAAAAAAAAAAAATTCTCACAACCTTCTCCATAGGTCTAGTAACTTTAACCATTAATCAAGCAAGAAATTGACATAAAAAATTTAACTCATGACTAGTGAGAAAGTAAAGGCTTTATAACAACTGACTGGCTTCTCATTTCTATTTGTATAAATGCTTAGAAGTGAGAGGCCATTGTTTTTGATGGTTAGAAAATATCCTCAAATGGTAGCTACTACACTTCAGTAAATCAATTTATAGTCTATAGGATTGTTAATGCTCAACTTCATCCAAAATGTATTCCTAGCTAAAAATTGAACAAGTCATTAAAAAAAAAAAAAAAATGTTTTGAATAATCTAAAAATTAGTGATTAAATAGTAGTTGTTACAATATTCTTATATAATGTGTGGGTATGATTAAAAAATTGTAAGGTTCTACTTATAGACACTGGTGATAGGAACTGACCAATTAAAT
Organism: Euprymna scolopes; assembly: GCF_053919585.1. Taxonomy (NCBI): domain Eukaryota; kingdom Metazoa; phylum Mollusca; class Cephalopoda; order Sepiida; family Sepiolidae; genus Euprymna; species Euprymna scolopes. The sequence goes on from NC_136488.1 coordinate 83,520,121, forward strand.
GGAACTATCTTCAGTTAACAACCAATCAGAAACAGGAACTGCACCATAAAAATATCAAATCTTTTAGTATTCCCACACATAATTTTTTTGTGTCCACATGAGAAAGATCTTTGCTCTTCGCCTGCAAAATTTTATTGTCCGAGACTTGTACAGAACAGCTGCCTAGCAAAAACTCTTTTTCACCTCCAGGACAGAATAGCTACCCATCGGAAACTCTTCTGAAATTAAACATGGCTTTCAATTCAAAAATAGTAATCCAAAAATTTAGATACTTTGGTAGTGCAGCTAGTGAGATTGTGAGAGAAAAAAAAAATTGTTTGCGGCTTTCTTGAATCTAGCAACCTCCAATTAGATAAAGAATTTTTACACTTTTTTTTTTTTTTTGTAAAAAAAATGTGTCAAATTTTTTTTGTTCAATTTTCAGCTAAGAACAAAATTGAGCTTTAACAGTCTCATAGACTATAAATTGACTATAAACTGAAGTGCAGTAGCTACTATTTGAGGATGTTCTCTAGCCATAAAAAACAAAAATAGTAAGGAAGGAAAGGCTTTATAGCAATTAACTACCTTCTCATCTCTCTTGGTATAAATGATTAATAGTAAGAGTCCATTTCCAACCACTGAAGGTGAACATCCTCAACTGACAAAAAATCTAGGAGTCGGTATCAGGATCCATTATCCTCTAGTCATCTGTCTCTGCATGTAACACAAACAAAGATGTGTCAGGTTTGAAACCACAAATCAATGAATTGAGAATCACAATGTTCATTTTACAACATCCGTTTGCGTGTTCTGGAAGAACCCTTCCCTGATTTCATATACAACCATCGAACCTTGCTGTTCTTGATGTCAGGGATAACAACCTGCAGGTTAACGAATTACTGCAATCAACAAGGTACACTTCATATAGACCAGATAAACCTGAGGTACAGTTGTTGTGTGCATTATGCAGAAGTCCGACTTGCTTAAAAAAAATAAATAAATAAATAAAAATAAAAACAACGGCAGCTACACTCTGGTAAACTATCTCTATTTTCTACAAGAATGAAGGGAAAGGGAAGGAGAATTAATGGAAAAGGAAGGAGAATTAAAGGAAAGAGAAGAATGGAAAGAAAATAAGAAAGAAAAAAAGGCATGAGAGAGAGGGGGATGTAAAGAAAGGGAGAGAGTGAAGGAGAAAGTGGCAGAAAAGAAATGTTTGATTGTTTTATGTTAGTTTTTATTTTTATCATCATTATCATACTAAAAAGCAGACCCTGCTGCATGCGTTGATAAAAGGATTTTTTGTTAAATATCCTTGTATTGGAAGCATAACATAAACGTGAGCCAATATTAAACGTTCAGTGTATATAAAATATTTTAGCAAACGTAACTGTTGGCGACATGAAAGATTTTAAAAGAAATACAGTAAAAAATTTAACCCCAAACAATTTATTTTGGTCTACCTACTCATGTGTGACGATATATTTGCGTTAAAACAATTTAATAGGAAATAGAAACATCACAATTCTATTTTCATCATCTATTATATAAAGGGCAGCAAAAGTCAAAAATTACAAAAACAATCACAAAGTTGATATTTTCTTTATATCAGCATTGCCTTGGATAAATAATAAAAAATAATTAATTCTTTGGGGATAAAACGGATCAGGTTTCATCAGAGATGGGAGTGGGTCAGTTTTGGCAATGTGGAATCTTAACTTATTGGTCTAAGGAATGTAAATCTATTTTACTAAGAATTGTTAGAAAAAATTTTTTTTTTTAACTACTTCATTAATGTAACTATGTTTTATAACATTAATAGCAAAGAAAGTAAAATACAACAATATTGTAAGTTTTCTTAAAACATTTGGGTAATTATAAAAAAAAAAAAAATAAAAATGATTTTTTTCAACTACTTTGGTAAAATAACTTACCTCCCTTAGAAACAATAAATTGCCACGGTTTTTCAATGTTATCTAAAGAAGCAAATTACTTATATTATTGTTATTTTTAGTGCATTAAAACAAGAGGAAAGGGCTGGGCAATGGAGAAAGAGTGGAGGAAAGGGACATAGAAAACCAGAGAAAGAGAGAAAAATAAAAAGATGGATTGAGAGATATAAGTTTAATATAAAGATGTTACACACACTTTTTTACCTTTTCTAGTTTTTTGTATGGCCCTGAGCAATAAAATATTTTCATCAATGTTTTGGAAGAAAAATATGGCTGATTGTGATGAACTGTTGAAGGCCAATCTTAATAGTAACTTCAGATGCTTCTAATTTCTATTAAATATTAAATTGATTTTAACACAAATATTCACAAATGAGTAAATAGACCAAAATAAATTGTTTGGGACTAATTCTTCAAATATATTTTCTTTAAAATAATTTATGTTGGCCATTTTTTGTTTGTTTTTCATAAAAAAAAGATTTAAAAAAAAAAAAGAAAGAGCCAGATATATGTGGCATGTTCACATACCTCTAAAAAAATGTTATTGTAGAATCGTTTTCTGAAACTTTGGAACTTTCTAGATTAATGCAAAAATTTTCAGATTATTTAAGTATGAAAAAAAACAAAACATTAGAAATAATATTACTTGTTAAATTTTTATCGGGGAATACAATTTCGTAATTAAGTTCAATGTAAAATCATCCTTCCTTGCTTGATTTTTTCCAATGGCGTTTAACAAAAATAATCACATTTACAACCCCCACTCCCCTCTCTTGTGGAATTTCGTGCAGGAGGATAATTTTATGTTTATTTTACATAGCAAACTCAATTCGAATGTAAAAATCCAACAATAAGTTTTTTTTAACTATTTTTTTTAATAATCTGAAAATTTGCCGTTAAACTGATAGAATAATCTTAAACATTCTAAGATTTTTGTTATTTAATTTAAATAACAAAAACATTAAATGGTGAGGAACATTTTCCCTGGAAATATCAACTCTATAGGAGTCATTTATATTAAAATGAAACCCGACCTAAAAAATGACTACCCCAAATGAATTATGATAAGAATATTTGGTACTTAAAATAGTAATATGAATATATTTATAAAAATTATAATCGAGTTAAATAAGAAAATTCAAAATCTGGATTACATTAAAAAGAAAAAAATAAATAAATAAAATAATAAAAAACTAACACCAGCGATTATGGTGGCTTCGCTTACAAGGGGGAGATGACTCATTGTTTTAAAAATATTGATTCAGATCATAAAAATTAAGAAACGTTAATTGAGCAAAAAATTGGTTCATTTGTTGTTTATTAATATGCAATATATACTGCAGTTATTTTAGAAACAAAAGACAATGATTTTGTTAAAAACATTTCCTTGTTTTACAATAGTGATGCAACTGAACTCACTGGTTTCTTGGTTTACAAGCAAAAAAAAAACAAAAAAAAAATACTTGATTAACCATTATGTTTAAACTTTTATTCAAATTGAGATAGTTCTAATATTGAAAGCTTATAACTAAATAATCTACAATAAAGACTAATTATATATATATATATATATACACACACACCAATCATTCTTCTCATCTTTCTTCTTAAATAAGGATTGATATATATTATAAGAAAATATATTTCTACAGAAATATATATATATATATATATATATATATACACACACACACACACCAATCATTCTTCTCATCTTTCTTAAGAACTTTTCTTCCTTTTATTTATGTTTTGGAATACTGTGTAGGTTTTTATTGATATTTGATCATCTTTGCCAAATAAATTAAGGACAATATTTTTCGTTGCGGGTCGTGAAACATGTGTAAGACAGTAAAGATGAAAATATAAACATTCACCAAAATAAAAAAAATAAATAAATAAAGAACCATCATTGTATTATTCAGACAATTGTTCTCATCTTCAGTGCTATCCGCACGTTTCGATCAATGTAACCTTCGTCAGGTGTAAAAGTCGCCATGTTTTGGTGACTTTTACACCCAACACCTCATCTAAAAAATTCAGAATTGTAAAAATTATGAGTGTGGACTGATTCTTTCTTTTGGTCATTGGGATGCAACCAATCAGTATATATATATATATATATATATATATATATATATATATATATGGCACAATCATGTTGACACACCGATTCTTGCCAGATCACCGAAGTTAAGCAATGTTGAACCTGGCCAGTATCAGATGGGTGACCATTTGGGAAGGTTAGGCGCTGTATGTACCTTGCCGAGTCGTAGAAATTTCCAGGTTGGTATCTGGGGGCGCATTAATTCACTGGGAGAGATGCACCCCCCGGTCTTCATTAAGACATGCATCTAGAAGGAAACTCGGATTCAAAAACCTGCGGTATACTGTATACTCTGTCCTGTGGTGGTCATCTGCACTGATGAAGGTTAGCAGTAATACCAAAAAGTGTGGTTGGTTCTACACAAAGCCTTCACCACTATAAACAAATCATATGTGTGGATTTCTTAGTTGTTGTGGCGGAACCTCATACGTCGAAATCAATGGGAGAGTCCATCATCATCATTTATATATATATATATATATATATATATATATATATATAAAAACAATAGAAAATTAGATCTTTATTTATTTTTAAAAGGATTCATCCTTGACAGACTGTTTCATCATCACTTAGACAATCGAAATCAATATCTTAGGTTCTCTAAGAATGTGACTCGTCATAAGAAAAACCTAAAATCGTTTCCAATAAGATAAAAAAAATAAAAACAAACAAAAAAAAACAAAAATAATAAAAAACTTACATATGTAGGTCCATTAGGAACAGAAGTTTTTGTTCACTTTCATAAATGGACACCATATTTCACTTGCCCTTTTCTATCCAAGGGAACTGAAACTGACAAAAAAATTCCATAATATGACCCCCTCCTTCCCCCAAAAAGCGCGCACACACACACATGCATGTAATAGCACCAATATCGGTGGTCATGAATGGTCAAGGATAGAAATGCCGAAGTGATAGGACACCAACCAGACCTCTACTTGAAGAGTCAGACAGTTCTGAAATCTTGGGGAAGTTTATTGCCACTAAAAGGTTGGTGACAATGAGAAATCAATGGAAAAGGCGCTTGTGATGATGTAACGGTTATCTAAAGAGGTGGAGAGTGCTAAGAATCTAGGGAAACTTGTCACTCCGATTCCATATAACAGCACTTTTTAATTGCAAGTGAGTAATCAGCAACAATGACTCGTGTGAAAACTCATGTAAATCATCAGCATCATCATTAAATACAAGATGACGCGACTGTTATTCAAAATAAATTTCTTTGACTTTAAACTAGTAATTAGGAAAAGTAACTGACTTGAATTGAAATTTAAAAATTTTAAAGACTTATTTTTCTACTTTCCCCAAACAAGGTGTATTGTCATTGAAGTGTAAGATATTCAGTTGGGCAACCTTAGTGGAGTGTCAGGCAGCAAGAGGTTTGTGTTCAAATTGGATTTACATTTTTGCATGTTGGTAGTCAGGGAAAAACAGGAAGCAGGAAGGGAATTCCAAAGGTAAGCAGTCTGAGGAAAGAATGTATTAGAGTAGGAAATCTTTTGGCATCTAAAGATATCTCCAACGTAGGGGTGGGATTTTGCTGCTACTCAGGTTGGTTGAGGCTATTTTCATTGAGGGGAGTACAAGTGAGTAAGTTCGGAGCACATTTCATGTTAGTACTTATAAAAGAAGCACATAGATGCAAATCTGTGATGATATAACAGAAGCTAGAGCTTGGCAGATAGTGTGGTACCTATTAGGTCAAAAATTATTTTTTGCACTTGGTTTAAGAGGGAGAAATATTATGGTTCTTTTTTGGTGTTTTTAAGTCATAGGAGTAAAAAAGAATGAGTCTTCGTTGTGCCTTATTATGAAAAAGAATTGTAGACTAATTTGTTTTTTTTAAATTTTATTTAAAAGTTCCATTTAAAAGCATCAAATTTTTACATAAAGTTAAAAAAAAAAATTAAAAGTTCTTTACAGGAGAGCAGGGCAAAGGGGTCATTTAGTTACATAAGCTAATTATAGAATTATAATTCAGCACTAACTTTTGGAAAGTCTCATTCTTACATACATGCATAACATTTCTTTCTTCCTAACTGTGTACATAATTCTTAGTAAGAATATCTAAATTTAGTCCTGAAATGTCAGATGTTTTTTTTTTTTTTTTTTTTTTTAATGGAAATTGCTCCAGATAAAGCATGAAGTCACTTGGTGTAAATTAAAAAAAAAAAAAAAGTACCATTTTAAGAATCAAAAATCAGCCAATAATAAGTATCATATAGATAGGTTCTGACCCAGAAAATATCAATTATTCCCCCTTTGTCAGAAACACTGCTTATGGAATGTGAGGACTAAAGGACAAAATAAGGAAAGTAAGAGTTACGAGGCTGCTGAAAGTAAACCAAGGTCCACTTTATACTATATGATAAACTTATTCATTTTAGAATAAGATTTTTGCTTCTTTTGTACTATTAACAAAAAAAAAAAAGAAAAGAAATGTGTTTCAGTTGCATCCCTATTGTAAAAAAAAAAATAATTTTTTTTTATTGAATTTTGTTTAACAGTTCAATTGATTAAGCATCGAATTTTCATATCATAAAAAATGATTAAAAAGAAATATTATTACCTTACATGGTCATTTAAGTTCGAAATTCATTCTTGTATACTGCATGATTCTTTTTTTCTTCTTTACAACCTTGTACGTAATTCTTATTAGGAATATTCAAGTGTTCATGCTGGTTCTGAAATGTCCAATGATTCTACAATGTATATTAAATGTGTTATTTATTTATTTATTTATTTACTTTTTGCAAATTTTCTAGTAGTAATCCTGTAGAGTTTTGTTAAAAAAAAAAAAAAAAAAAAAATCAGTACGAAAAATTTTAGATGATGGGTGCTTGTGGTTGACTTCAGTCATTCCAAAGTCTGCCAACAACACATCTAAAAAAGAGCCAAAACATTTTCATCCTTTGTATTTATTCAATTTCAAATTTATTTTATTTTTACAAAATAAAAATTTGATAATTCATCTTTGTTATTTTTTTTTTTCTTAATTTTATTTTGAGGATAAAAAAAAGAAAAGAAAAAAGTAAAATAAACACATTCTGATTCTTATGAACAGCTGTAAAATAACAGACAGATTTTATATATTTTTTGAAGGGGTGGGAATTGATTTTCTTGAGCAACTAAGAATAAAGGAGAAAAAAATTATCTGAGAAAAGATTAAACGAAAAAAAATCTTTCTCTAAAATCGATAAATAACTGTAAATGCTTGGCATTTTTTTAAGAATGAAAGAATTGAATTTTAATTGATAAAAATCTTATATTTAAGTGGATTCTTTAACTAGAAAATTGGCTCCTCCAAGTCAAATGTTAATAAATTCTTGGCAAGCCTTCTATTTAAATGATCCGTTTCGCTCATTGTTTCCGATCCCATCAAGGGGATGGATGTTCATCACTGACTGACAGCTTCATTAACCTCTCAAGTGGCCTTTGGGCCTTAATAAACGGTGACTCACTCATTAAAAAAATAGAAATGGTGTTTATCTTTGGTTTTAGAAGTACAAAAAAATATGTTGCTCAACTTTCACTTTTAAAACTTTAATTTTAGCCAAAAATTACTTTCAAATTTTGATTTTAAGTTTTCACAATCATATTGGCTGTGATAAACATGGCTATTGGACATATTTGTTTTCATTGTCTATTATATAAAAAGGAAAGCGCTATTCTTTGTGTTTTCAGCTGAAAGTTACAAACTACACAAGACACACCTACCAAGCTGATATATTCTTTTGCAACATTGTCATGGACGAAATACAGGTACATTTTGTTTTTTTATTCATTCTTTTGGTGATTAATAAGAATAAAATTAGTCGGGGGGAGGGGTCAACATTTAGACCAATTTTTTTAGAGTTATTATGTGGTAATTCGTCAACAATTTTTTTTCAGTTGCCAGAGAAAATGATAAGGGTAATGATAGAGAGGCAGAGAGAGAGAGGGGGGTGATAGAGAAAGAGAGAAAGAATAGAAAGGGGAGATTCAGAGAGAGAGAGAGAGAGAGAGAGAGAGAGAGATTTAAAAATAATGATGTTACACTTTTTAACTCTTCTTTCCTATGGTCCAGGGCAATGCTAGGTAATCATGCTAGCTATATATAAATTAATGATGCTGCAGATTTCTTTTTTAACATGGTAAATTCTATGTGGCTAGAATTTATGTTTATAAGTCTAAGATTACGATTTATTTTGTGCTTCTAAACCAAAGATACACAATGTTGAGGTTGGGGGGGGGGGGCACTATTCTAGAAAAAAACCTAAAAGTGCAAAAGAAACTCAATTTTTTGATGAAATAGAATAAAATGATAAAAGAAAAAAAAGCTAACTTGAAGACAAAATATTAATTTATTTTAATGCGAGTAGTTTTGATCCATTCGTGCTCATATTTTTCTTTCACCAAAAATCTTTTTGTAAATGCAGCATCCTTTTATACTAAATTACTTTCAAAAGAATTATTTGACTCTATAGGCTAGTTAAAGCAGTTGTATTTCTGCTGTTTTTTAAAAGAATGACAATGCATTGATATATAAAAATGTTACATATATCTTTATTCTCGGTGACACTTATGAGTGGTTGGATATTAGGAAGGAATTCGACAGGTTAATTCCTTTCGGGCCCAAACAAAGATATTCTTTTTGGTTGTTATTATATAAGCATTATAAGCATTGGTGATTACCTGAAACACCCCTTTTGGGGCGATATTGTCACTAATCACATCCTAAGGAGGTTTTATTCAGCCATTGTCATTTCACTGGATTGACCTGACTTTGATTACATCTGTGTAACATTTTACTGAAAATGATCTTTCAAACATCATATGTTTAACTTTTTTTTTTAACAATTGATCAAGTGTGTTACCTTTTTTACACAAGTGCCTGTCACGTTTATAATTTTTATACAAATGACCTCTTGGTACACGCTTTTGTCAAAAATGATTTCTTAGTACAGACAGCTTAGATATTAACAAGATGTCAGGTTCTAATTTTTATTCAAATGAACCTTTAGTACATTTGATAATTATTTCATTGTTCTTGCAGGTGCAAATGATTTCTTGGTAGATCCTACCTAGATATCCAACAGAGAAATCATTCATCTCTAAATATAAATGTGGGTTGCTTATGGTTACTTACCGCAAAAAATATATTGATTGAATAACAGATGGAAATTGGTTGTAAACTTCCACTCTAGATTTTCATAGCATACTGAAAACTAAAACATTAGTGTTGCTAATATACATCAGACAGTAGGTGTAATATTTGGAAGAAAGTCCAATCTTTATGATTAACTGCAGATCATAGATATCTCTGAATACAAATGTTAGTGAAATATGATTGATTATCCTTCTGGTCTTAAAAAAAAAAAAAAAAAAAACGGACCATGGGCGCTAATAGGTTAAATAACTATAAATTCATTTTACCCTCAAAATAGACACGATTTTACTGATTATGATGCCAGCACGATCAAATAGGACAACTACTGCTGATTGTTTACTTAGATAATCTCAGCTCTTCGATTTGAGCAACCTCTAATACCCATCAACATTTGGGTAATCTGATCCAGTCAGCCTGAAATATCCAAAATATTTCCTGCAGCCTTATTTGAAAATAAAAAAATAAAACGGATTTAGTCACAATTTTCAATCATAAAAATTATATGGAATCAAAATATGGACCTAAAAATATATTTGCCAAAATAGATTCGATTTTAAAAATTTTTTTACATTCCTCCTTAAGTCTAACAAAAAAAAAAAAAAAAAGAAATCATTGTTTACTTTTTACAAAGATGTTGAAACTAAATTTTACATAAAAACAAAGGAAACATGTTCACTGTTTTCTCTAAAATTTGAAAAATTTTTTTAACGTAATAAAATTAAAAGTATAATTTGAAAAGTTTTGTAAAAAGTAAATAAACATTTTTTTTCAGACTTCATAGACAATATTATAAAAATAAAATATCAGCCATGCTTAAAAAAACGAAATGCTGGACAGAGATTAACCAAATGAAGACGGAAATACAAAAAATCATCATTGTCAGCTATGGAACCTGGTCATGGTGGCGAACATAAATAATAAAACCCAAATTTATTTGAAATGATATCTTGGTCGCTATTGTAAACGTTTGAAATGGCGTGACAATAACAATCAGCATAAGGATAACAGTGCGAATAAATCAGTTGATAAAAAGAAAACACACAAAAATTTCTCATTTCAGAAATACAGATGGAAAAAATGAAATTGATTTCAATTGTTTTTTTCTATATATATGCATTGGTGGCAATAAATATGAACGTTAATATCACTCTGATCACATTCTTTTTTTTTTTTCCTCAAAATAAAAGCCAAATTCTTATCTGTCTGAAAATGCTAGGATAGAGGAAGACAGTTTTGATTCAGCGGAAAATATGATTCAATCGCCGAATTGAAAATAGTTATGGTAGAGAAGAACAAACAAACAAAAAAATATGTAACAATGCGAGTAGTTTGGATTCCTCATCTATTGTCAAAAGATTGAGCTTAGTTTGATAGTCACTAGGTGCTTCCATACTTCTTGCCTTATGCCAAATCTGATCAAACCTACCATCATCATCATCATCATCGTATTCAATTTAACATCAAGATGCACCTGAAGAAGATCAAAGGTTACATCAACCGTAATGTTGTGAGAACAGCAGTCTGAATAATTCAGAACATAAAAGTAAAATCTTTGGTGCTTGTCCAGAATTTTCCCTATATTAAAAAACAAAAATAAAGAAAAATCTCCATGTTGTACATACCTGTGATAGAAAGAAAATACCATATTCCAAAAGTCACAAATAGATCAAATAGTTTTATTTTTATAAATAATTTTTAAACGATTTCCGGGAATTCTACTGTATTCTTTAAAAGACGAAAATCTTGCAAATTTGACTTATTTGGAATCATCTCCCATGTTCTTTGAGGCTGTTTTCTCACAAGATAGTCACTTCTCGTTACCGGCATAAAATTTTATTTGAAATAAAAAAAAAAAAAAAATTTTTTCTGGCTAACCGAGAAACAACCGTCTCACGATGCCATTTTAAAAACAGTTTCATAAAACAAGGGAGATAATTCAACTTGCGAGATTTTTTTTTGTAATACTTACATATTTCCATTAATCTTTTGAAAATTATAAAAATAAAACTACTTGATCGATTTACATAATTTTTAGAATAGACATTTTTTTCCCATGAGAGGTACATCATACAAATTTTTCTTTTTTGTTTTTCATATATAGGAATTCTGGAAAAACACCAAATTTCTGGCATATTTTAGATGTTGATCAGGTGCTCACCTTGTCAAACTTAGAAAATGATTTATTATATGTCTGGTATTGCATCAAGACAAACAAGTAGAAACAAGCGAGTTTGATTGTCACTGGGTGATGTCATATTTCTACACTTGGACTAAATCGTTAAATCAAGCAAAAATGACGGCCTCAAGTTGAGAGTTTGACCATCTTGATTTTGGTGAAACAAAAATAGCTAACAATTACTCGCAAAATTGAGAACCAAGTATAGATTCGGCGATCAAATTTTTCTGGCAGTTGAAAGAATAATATTGATATTATGAGGCTGTACCTGATGTCAAACCTCAATACCTTCACAAACGTACAAGATTGTCGATTATTAGGGTCTTCCATAACTAAAACTAAAAGGTTTGATTTTTGTAATCAAATGCGTTTGTAGGATAAGCTTTGGAAAATTACTCCGGTAGTATATATGGAGCAGTGATAAAGAGAACTCGACTAGCGGATGAGTATATGCGAGTTTGATTAGGATTCGGTGAACCAGTTAGTTTCATCAAGCTCACCTACACCTCTGGGTAAAATATAAGCTTGTGTTTAATGAACTGTGTACGATAATTATTGTATTTTAGCATAAAATAACCCAAAAACGTTTTGAATGCCATAAAACGAAACCAAAACTAATTATGTTTGAGGAATGAAGAATTCTGTCATAACATGACAGAATTAGAAAGCAATAATTGTAAAAAAGTAAAAAAAGAAAAAGAAAAAATATAAGAATAAGAATCAAAGAATATAAGAATCATAAAAAAACAAGAATACAAAAATAAGAAACAAGTATATTAGAATAAGAATATCAAACATTGTTTAGAGAGAATAGTATGTGTAGCATTCATAATTTTTAAACATTTATTTTACAATAAAAACATTTTTTAAAACAAAAATGAGAAAAATTCTTAATTGTTATTTTCATCTGACAACTTACGTATAATTTTTTTATAAAATGCTTTATTGCAATATATATATTATTTATTAATTATTTTATTGAAAGTGAGAACTTTATTTGTTCCCAATGGGACTGATGAATATTTCTGAAATGTAAACAAGTTCAATTTTCTTCTAAATCAAGGATGATCAGATAGATGAAACCTGGGTATCCTCAAGGGACAAAGTAATGTATACTATTTAAGTAAAATATTTGTTCTTGTAAAACCTACGGTTGAGAACTTTGATGTTTTTTTTTTTCTTTCTACTAACCTGTGATACATGCTATGTATATAAAGAAATAAAATCTGTATTTTTATTATATTACTTTTTATTTTTTATAATCTACACGTTCGTTTTGCCCCTTCCCCCAATTTTGTAAAATTAAAAAACAAACAGTTGATAATCCTGGAATCATCATTGGAAATCCATACATAAAACGAAAAGAGGGGAAAAAAAAATAAAAATAAAAGTAAATAAATAAGGAAAGTAAATAAAATCAAAACAAACAATCGTGAAATAAAAATGTTTCCTTTTTCTTTTCACCTGACTATAATATATATTCGATGGACATTATAGATTGGTTGGATCAGCCATCGGTACTTTCAGTTTCACAGAAACACTGAAAACACAGGGTTAAAAGATACCAATGTGACCAATTTATTAGCCAACATTTTGACAATGAGGCCCAACATTGGCTTATGAATTGGTCACATTTGGTATCTTTAACTCTGTGGACTGAGTGTTCAGTGTTTCTATGAACTGAATGTATAACAGTTTCAATTGAATAAACATATATATGCTCTTGCACAAGTAATTGAGCACTCCCCTGATAACACTGAATCAGACTATATATATATATATATATATATATATATATATATATATATATATATATAAATAAACTTAGAGTGCATCTTCATATGACAATGTAAAAATGTTGTACCATAAAAAAATTATCAATTTTATACAAATAAAGATCCCATCCCACCCAATAACAAAACAATAATTGACTTGAGTGAACACATCACAACTTACATAACCTATGACCTTCACATTTGTGGAAATTACAAAAAAAATTAATTTTAAAGTTCCCATTTACTTGCATCCTCAAGGGACCAAAGTTAGACAAAATGTTTTGGGTTTTTTTTGTTTTTTTTTTAATATGAGGGATACCCAGCTCCCCAAATAATGAACATTCAGAACAGGTAAAAAAATGCTTCAGTCAGGGCCGATTTCTCTGATTAAGGACAGAATAGACATCTGAAACAAGATGAAGTGTACATTTGATCCTAGCCTGAAGAAGGGTTGGAATTTAAGTATTCTGAATGTATTTTTAATATATATATATATATATATATATATATATTGGTGCAAGTGCAGAGTTCAAAGTAATTAAAAAAAAACCCAACAAAATACAGAAAATCTTTATGATGTACATACCCGTCACAGAACAAAAATTTCATATTCCAAAAATCATGTAAATAAGATCAAGTAATTTTTTTTAACTAAAAAAATCAAATTTTATGAAGGAACGAAACCTTGTGTTTCTATTAACCATGTTTAATAAAGGGAGACAACTAAATCTGAACTATAAAGATTATCAAAATCAGATTTGTAACAGTTACAATATACTATTAATCGCTAAAAATCATAAAAATTTTATTTTTATGGTTAAAAAATAAAATTATTTGATCAATTCATGTGAATTTAGGAATTTGACTTTTTCATTCTGTATGGTATTACATGATAAAAATTTGTATCTTTTTTTTTTTAGATTGGACTCTGAACTTGCATCGATGTTTTTTTCAAACTGAGGTCAAGATTTTGTTTGTGTGCATCCAGCATTTACATTACAATAAAGCAACAAGCATTTCATAGGAACATATTTATTCTTTTATATTTTTAAATATAGTTTTGCACCACCCATTTTCAACCTTCTTAGTTTTTGTCTTTTAAAGTTAGAAACATAAAAAAAAATTATTTTTTGTTAAAAACAAGACATTAAAAATGATGTTAAAAAATCCTTTAATATGACAGGGGCGCATTCGAAAATTAATATTTCTCTTTGGTTTAGAAGCACAAATAAACAATAATACTTGACTTTGACATTAACCTTAGATTCAAGCCAGAAATTAATTTTCTAATTGTTTATTTAAAGCTTTCAAAATCACTTAAATAGTTTTTAAAGAAAATCAAAAAGAAAAAAATAAATGGCTGACATGTTTTTTGTTTTTTTTAATTAAATTCAAGTAATTTTAAAAACGTTAAACTGACAAATAAAAAGTAATCTCTAGCTTGAATTAAAGTTAAAGGCAACCGTCTATTTACTTACGTCCCCACAAGATTTAGACACAAGGTCAGTTTTTAATGCAGAGAAAATCCAGCTAGCCAAAAAGGGGCACTCTGAATTGAGACAGAAATGACCTTGGTCTAGAAGGATTTCTTCTTCACTGATTGAGGACAGAATAGATGAAATGTAGAATCAGAACAGATACAACACTTAGCACATATCCAAAAGGCCAGGTAAGAGTCAAGTATTATGATCGACTTGTGCTGTTAAACTTAAAAAAAAAAAAATATTCAACTGTGCCTCTGCTATATAAAAGAACAATAGAAAAATCATTAAAATTTTTTTTTATCCCTTCTTATATCAAATCAACTTCTTTTTACCAAGATGATGGGTTGATTGTTTTTAAAAAGGTGGTGTGAGCTGTTAATTTTATAGTTCTGGTTTTGCGTTTAATTTGGAAAAAAAATTTTTTTTTAATATATTTATTAAAATAAAAAAAGAAAAGAATTTGTTGGTTTTGCTGTTTTTAGGAAGGAGTGGTGGCCTGATGCCGGCGAGGGGTGGCCTGATGTTGGGGGTGGGTGGATGTTGGTTCAGGTTTAATAAATATCCTCCGTATCATAAAGGGCAATATCTCGATCATCATCATCCATCAAAAGGTCATCATTGTCCTTTAAAAGGGAATCTTCTTCTTCGAGGAGGTCATCGTCTTCATTGTCAAACGGTCGGCTGTTGTTGTTGCTATTGCTGTTGTTGTTAGCAATCTGGCGGGCATGGAATTTCTCTTTCTCAAAATCCTCCAACTGATTGCACTGGAGTTCTCCATCATCACGTGGATAATCGTCGATGTTACAGTCTTTTAAAGGATCTTCACACTCTGTATCGTCGTCATTCTTGATCCGGTCAGAGGCATCTTCGTCTTCATCTTCACTCAGGTTGGCCGTGTGCTCCTCTTCTACAAGGGGAGCACTCTTCGAGCTGGGAGAGCTCAACGAAGAGAAGCCTTTATCGGATTCTGTTGGCGAAACTTCCTCAGGACTTACGATGACTACAGAGGGGATGTCCTTTGGTTTTTGGAGGGCACGGTCAGCTGCGTCCAACACACGGAGTTCTTTGAACATTTTTTCAGCGTTGCGAAGTGTAATTTTCAATTCTTTGTCTTTTGTTCGTTCGCTGGCCAATTCTCCTCTCTGGAAGTTATGGTGAAAAAAAAAAAAATTAGAAAAGAAAAACAGAACAAAAATGGTATTTAAGAAAATCCGATAATAATGAAGAATATAACCTAAAAACATTGAGCTAATTTAATCACAGTTCTGAGGAAAAATCTTTAAATTGTTAAAATTCAAAATTATTTCCAGTAGGAATTTTACAGAAATATGATGAAATTTTGGGTTCTTGTCCAGAATTTCCCAGTCCAGAATTTGTTAAAAAAAAACAAAAATTAAGAAAAAAATAGTACAATGTGTCTACTCGGGACAAAATGAAATTATCATATCCCCAAAATTATATAAATTAATCAAGTAAATTTTATTTTTTATAAAGGAAATAATTTTTTAGTGATTAATGGGAATTTGTAGACATCACCATGTAAATCTTGCAAGCTTGAATTATTGTTGAGTTATCTCCTTTTGTTTTGTTTTTTTAAGATTGTTTTCAAAATGGTGGGCAAGACAGCCATTCTTCTATTACTCATAAAATTTGATTTTCTTATTTAAAAATTAAACTACTTGATCACTTTACGTGATTTTTGAAATATGATATTTTTGTTCGATCATGGATACATACATCATACAGCCTTTTTCTCATTTTTGTTTTTTAATGTAGGGGAGATTCTGGACAAGAATCAAATTTTCTCTCTCTTTTTCAATAACTTAAAAAAAAATATCTTTTTGAGTCTATAAAGCTCTTCTTTCTTAGATGACAAAATATTACATAGAAAATAAATATGAAAACATTTATTTCTATTTAAAGGGAAGTAACTAATATTTTGAGGAAAGTTCCTTGCATTCATTTCAGAGAGAGAGAGAGAGAGAAAATTTCAATAGACATGAGTTGCACAGCGCTCTTTAATTAATGTCCTTATTATAAAAAATTCTTTCAGTTGTAAATATATTAATAAATATTATTGTTGATTTACACCTAAAATTTTTCATTTGCAAGTCATACGTCTACCATTTTCAACGTATGTTTATAAAACGTTATTTTAAAGGCCCATGACGTCATAAGTCGATGTGGCTGAGACAGCTAGCACATTTGTCTTTTTTCACCTCCGTTTCTTCTTTCGCGTTACAGGTTCAATCCTGTCTACTGCGGCTAATTTTTTTTTTGCGCTTGCACAGGTATTCACTGCTATTTTGATTGAAACATTTTTTTTTCTGGAGGGGTTGTTTGCTCAATAGCCTAAGTATACCACCTTTCTCCACCCAAGCACTACAGAGTATTCGCCGCTAGTCTATTATATAAATCTCAAACAGCGGTTTGTGTGTATGTGTGTGTTTGTATGTTCACTAAAAAGTTTTGTCAGTCACATTAGACCAGGTTGAAACCGGTGCCATCTGAAAGAGCAATCCCTCGGACACATAATATCTGACAATTAGAAAAGATTAATTCTGTGGTGGTCAACTGGACTATTTCTTGCAGGGGGTCACTTTTCACAACACCATTTTTGCAAGTCACACGCGTAACAACCTGAAAGCATGTTTAAAAATGTTATTTTGAAAGGTCATGATGTCATAAGTCGTCGTGGTCCGATGGGCAAACACGTTTGCCAGTATCGTTTTTCCTTTCTTTCCATCTTTTGCGGCTAATTTTTTTTTTTACAGTTGCATGGGCACTCACTGCTATTTCGATTGAAAGAAAAGTTGTTTTGATTCCTTTATTGGGGGGGGGGGGGGCTGTCACCTACTTCTTCCGTTCTTTTCTGGGGATTGCTCAATATCCTTAATATAGCAGTTATGTCCAAACCGAACTTCATGTCCACCTGGGCAACGCCGGGTTTCCATGCTAGTTAATAATAAACAACAGCTAGTTATTGAGATAAATAATAGTTAATAATAATAATTGTTAGTTATTAATAATAAACAATAGTTAGTTATTAAGATAAAGAATAATAGTTATTAGTAATAAATAATAGCATGTCTAAACTTACCTCCCCTTTGATTGTCGGGTCTGCTCCTGCTTCAAGTAGTAAATAAACCAATTCTTGATGGTCCCGGTCAGTGGCCCAATGGAGGGCTGTCCATCCATTCTGAAAAGAGAAAACAAAAACATCAAGTGTATGTTTCTCATAGATTACTTCGTCATATTTATTATTAAACTAACAGGACTCCCCAGCATTGCCTAGAAGAGGTGTTGCAATAAATTTTGGCATATGATATGGTATGATCACAAAGATTTGGATAATTATATTTATAGCCAGTAAACGAACCAAAAGTGAATGTATCTGAGAAAAGATATAATTATTTTTTTATTATTATTATTATTATTAGTTATTATTCAGATTAAGATCAAGCTTCCCTTTTCTTTGCTTCTAAAAATAAATTTGTATCCATGATTACTGAAGTGAGATAGACACACGTATGTTCTTGTTTATTATATAGATTAGAAAAAAATACCTCGCATTAATCAATATATTAATAGGATAGCGTGTGTGTTATTTATTTTGTGTGTCACGCTTACATCAGAGTGACTGTCGTTTGATTGTTATGGACTTCCACTTCTTGTAAAAAATAATTTTACCAAGAATTCTTCATAAGTTTTGGTTTTGGCTCCAATTATAGCTGATGGCACTCCAGTAATCTATTTTTTTACATAAATAATTTTATCAAGAATTCTTCATAAGTTTTGGTTTTGATAATAGCTGAAGGAACTCAAGTTATATATTTTTTTCATAAGTTTTGGCTTAAGCTGATGCACCCAAGTCATACGAATATATTTTTTTATTTTTGAAATCGCAACTTTATAATATATAAAAATCGATAGAACATTAACTTTATAATAATATGTGTGAAATCTGCAAGAATTAAAATATCATATTTAAGCGTACTTTATGACTGGGCCATGCCAGGCGTTCCTGCTAGCTTAGTTAAATACTTTTGTAGCTTTAACAAAAGAGCTACAATAATATCAGAGCATCTCCATTTACGCTGAACGTCTATAAGAATGCCAACATCATTTATTACATATGAATGAGTCTCCTGTGGAATTTCCACAGATCCTGCTAGTTGGGATTAAATAAAAAGAAACCTATGTTCATTGCCCTCATCTCATAATATATTACATTTTTTAAAATTCTTTTTTACATTTTATAATATTCGATTTTAGGAGCTAGATTTAATTTGGATCCTGATGAGCAGTACATTGGGGTCATCATGTACAAATCTGAAGATTCTATTGTTGGCATTTATTACTTTGATATTTTTTTCTAATTAGAATTCTCTCTAGAAAGACATTGGGTACTTATAGAAGGAACCATGTGAAGGTTGTCAATATCCTAAGTGAAAGTGATTTTTGTGGAAGAAACTGGATTCGAACTTGGAACATCCAGGTCGTAAGTTTGTTAACCACTTTGCTGGTTGTTAACCACTTGACCACTATCACCTCCCAATACATTAGGTGAGAAAATCTTTGATCACATCCTGTCTTGCTTATAGAATATGGATGGAGGGCATGCAAACACATGGAAGATGACAGATGCAAGAGCTTGACGTCAGTTTGATTAGCAAACTAGCATATACGAACCAGATTTTAATTTTAAAATATTTGATTACAAAATAATTAATGATATACAATAGATACTTTACGGTGCATCTGTATTTATATATATTGAATAAAGAAAGACTAATCTTTTATTAATGGAGATTTGATAACTGTTTGAAATTTAAGTTATAATATTACTATCTTTCAATGCTCAATTCAGGAGTTGGGATATTTTTTTTTTTACATAAGAGTCACCACTTATTAAGGTCCAAAGGCCACTCGAGGATAAGAGTTAATAGTGTACAGTAGTCAATGGGATTATAGTGTAGTAATCGTAAGTAGTGAAAATTTTGTAAATTGGATTACTTCGGGGGACAGTTCATCAAGAACTTGTTTACATTAGGCTTGAAGACAACCATATTGTAGTCAGCTGGAAAGCAGGCAAACGGAACAGAGTTCCACAGGCGTGCAGTTCTAAGAAAGAAGCTTTGTTCATGGAATCTACGTTTAAGTTTAGGCACAGATAAAGAGTGGGGGAAATTATTGATAGTGGTTTTGTCTAGACGAGTGTTTTTCCTGAAAGTTTGGTGGGAGAGGGGGGCATAGATTGGAGCTCAGACTAGCACTCGTCATGAAAATAACAATAAAGCAGAGACAGACTTGCAACGTCTCTTCTGTGGGAAAGAGGTTGCAGGAAAGAGAAAAGGGTATCCCCTACTAAACTATGAAGTCTATTTTGAACTCTTAAGGCAGGATAAGCTGCTTCTAGCTGATGACACGATCATCTATAGCAACACATCAAAGGCCGTAAATGACAAAGTTCTCTCAGATTCTCTCTCCTCTAATCTAGAGCGCATGGTACAGTGGCAGAAGAGGTGGCTGGTTACTTTTAATGCATCTAAAACCAAGCTCCTATCTTTAGATCATCAACGCTCTGATCCCCATCTGGCATCAATTGAAATGGATGGCTCTCGTCTAGGGGAAGCTCCATGTTTTAATAAGCTTCTGGTTTGACCTTTACTCCTGACCTGAAATGGAACACGTACATCAAGTCAGTTGCCAAGATCACTGGAAAAATGGTAGGATCCTTTTACCACTCCTGAAAATATCTTACTGCTGATGCAATTCTTTATCTATATAAAAGCCAAGTACGTCCAAGGATGGAGTACTGCTGCCCCGTTAGGGCAGGTCGATTTTGGAACCCTGGTGATGCAATGATGATGATAGTTGGGATTTGATATAGAAAAGACCTACACAAAATATTTTTTTTCCAAAATCGTTATCTTTGCTTGTGGAAATTACTTTAAAAGTTGAAAAATTGAAGCTATTAAAAGTTTTTCGGTGAATTGTCAAGAACGTCCCATCATCAAAACAATCCATACTGTTAAGAAAATGGAATCATTATTTAGAATATGTTTTAAACTACATTTTTAAATAAAATGAGTGAAGATAATGAATTAATAAAATAAATATTAACTGTAAAGGCAAAATTATGTTTTTTAAATAATAGTGACCAAAGTTCACGTTTTAATTTCAGGAACTTTTTGGAGGTGGGAACATTTTAGATTTCACTGTTGCAAAACACGCTTGCTATTGATATTGAAAATTAATGTTTGTTTATTATTTAATTTGAAAACATTATGCACTAAACTTATTTCAAAAATAAAAACAAAAAAGACTTGTTTAAAATATATATTATTATATTCCAAGTCTCTGCAGTGAATTTAAACATACTTATTTTATCTTTTTAATTTGTCTTCTTATTAGGCTGGTGCAAAAATAATGTCATTTTTTTTACATTCAAACGGACGTCAAAAACATTATTTTTGCACAAATTTAATATTTCACATCAAATTTTATTTGAAATTTTTGTTAAAATATGGTAATACTCCAGTTTTATATAAAAAAAAAAAGAAAAATATTTGCATTTAATAAAAAATTAAAATACATGGTTATGTAACTTGTATGAAGTTGTTATATTGTGTAATACATCTCCACATATCTTTTTGAATTGTGAAATTTAAAAGACTTAGTTGCTAATTAGCTTTTTTACAAATTTTTTTTAATCAATGCAGTAAAAGTTGAGATATTTTGCTAGTTGTGATTCATAATTAAAATTATAATTCATGTATTTATTTTTCTTTCAATGTATTTCATATAAATATATCAATTTTAATTGAATTTTTTTTTATAAAATAATGAAATTTCAAAGTCAGTGTAAAATGCTATGAAAACGAAGGATTTCTCAGCATTTTTCTACACGATTTTAAAAATTAAATGCTCAATTTTCTGTTCAAGATAGGAATCTAATTTTCGATATCTGTTCTTATCACATCAAATCCCAACTATCATCATCCGTGCCATGTTGATTTTCTGAAAAAAGTTGCAAATCAATCTGCCTTGACAGAGTACAAAATAGGCTTTGTGGCTTAGTGGGAGATGCCATTTTCTCTTCCCTGCAACCTCTCTCCCACAGAAGAGACGTTGCAAGCCTGTCTTTGTTTTATTGTTATTTCCATGGCAAGTGCTCGTCTGAGCTCCAATCTCTGGTCCCCCCTCGCCAATCTTTCACGATAAACACCCGTCTAGCTGAAACGATGGTCAAAAATTTTCCCCACTCTTTAGCTGTGCCAAAACCAAAACGCAGATTCCATGAACAAAGCTTCTTTCTTAGAAGTGCACATCTGTGGAACTCTTCCGTTTGCCTGTTTCCCACCTGTCTACAACCTGGATGTCTTCAAGTCCAACATAAACAAATTCCTGATGAACTTCCCCTTAAGACACTTTATCAAATCTCCAGTACTAACGATTACTACAATACTATCCCATTGATTACTGTACATGCAATAGCCCTTATCCCTAAGTGGCTTCCAGGCCTTGATAAGTGATGACTACCTTGTAAAAAAAAAAAAAAAAAAAAAAAAAAGCTCTTGCCCAGATGTGGCAATAGTACTCCATCATTGGACATACCTGGCTTTTATACAGGTAGAGAATTGCATTAGGACTGAGATATCTACTGGAGCGATAAAAAGATCCTATTTGTTCTATTGTCATGATACAATCCTCCATTGCATTATCTCCACCTTTTTTTTGGTGGAGGTAAGGTAAAAAGGAAGATGGTTTATGTTTATTCATCCTGATACAATTCTCCCAAGCATTACCACCTAGATTGGAGGATGACAGTGTAGTATATGTTCGTTCATGATATATACTAGAAAGAATATGCAACTAGAAGGAGTATATTATTGTTAGTTTTTATAATTGTTGTATTTGTTTTTTTGTTTTTTTTTGTTAGTGGCAAACTGGGTTATGTCTTCTAAATATCAATAGTCTTTTTGACACCAAGGCTTCTGGTCCTCCAGCTGAATCCTCCGTCGAATACTATTTCTAGAATCACTTTTTTTATTCAGATGTTCGTGCTATAGTTATTGTCAGTAAATGGAAAAGGTGTCATCCTCTTTATGAAAATGCAACAGAACACAGCAAAAAAAAAAAAAAAATAAATAAATAAAAAAATTGGTAAGGTACAAGGTCTTTCTGCATCCTCCATATACATCAGATTTAGCAACAACAGACTTTAATTTGTTAAGTTTTGATAAGTTGTTGAAGATTTATTAAAAAAAAAAAGTCTTAATTTTTTTTTTTTTGCAAATTTGGTATGAATTTAGATACGTTCACCGATGGACTACTGTTCTCACATCTGGGGAGGAACTTGTTTTCTTCTATCAAAACGAAAAAAAAATAAACAACTTTCCTTTCATCTTCTAAATGTTTAACATATGTGGAATGTCTACAAACAAGGCTTCTTCACACCAACTTCTAATCTGTGGGACACATTGTCATAGGACTGCTTCCCTGCAGATTACAACATGGTTGTCTTCAAATCTAATGTCAAAAGTTTTCTGTTACGACCTCCACACACAAATATTCAATTGAAAGTCCATCTCAATCATTCTCAATTCTCTAAGGTTACTCATCTCTTAACTGACAATAATTTCATCTCATTAACCATTGTCCAGCAAAGAAGATTATTGATGTCGATTACACTGATTATCTTGCTTTGTTAGCTAATGCACAAAACTTGCTACATGTCCTGGAAGAGTCAGCTGTCATAATTGGACTGCATACAAATGCAACGAAAACAGAATATATGTCCAGCCATCAAACCGGCCCAATTGAAACATTAGAAAGAACACTACTCAATTAGATGACTTTGAATATCTCAGCAGCCACATCGCATCCACTGAAAAAGACATCCACGTCAGAATAGCCAAGGCTTGGAGTGCACTTAATCAACTAAAAGATATATGAAAATCTGCTCTCTCGGAACAAATAAAGAAAAAATTTTTTAGAGCCGCAGTGGAGACAGTGCTGCTTTATAGTTCACCAGCATGGACGCTCAGTGAAAAATCTTGAAAGTTAGATCAAACTTACACTAGAATGCTCTGGGCAGTGTTAAACTTAAACTAGAAAACATACTCAACCATTAGCCGTCTGTATGGTCGGTTGCCCGGATCTCTTCAGTAATAAGAGAAAGAAGACCACGATATACCGGACATTGCTACAGAAGAAAAGATGAGGTCATCAGTGATGTGGTACTGTGGGATCCTAAACACGGAACCGCTAAAGTAGGAAGACTTGTCAAGATGTACACAAAATTATTGACAGAAGACACTGGCTTACAACTTGAAGATCGTCCTAAATCCATGGAAGATAGAGACCTGTGGAGGGAAAGAGTCAATTCGGTCTAAGCAATCTGCCCGATACAATGATAAACCATTGTCCTTGAGTAGCATTTCTTCTTGATAAGTGATGGTTCATTATTAAACAAAAACAAACTTACCGTTCCAACTGCATGAATATCACATTTGGCATCAAGCAGGGCCTTTGCAACATCTGGATGGCCATGGTAGGCAGAAAACATGAGAGGAGTGAAATCGGCCTGCGTTTATGAAATTAGAAACAAAAATATTTTAACATTAATATATTAGGTCCCATTGTCCTATAAATAGGACACCACATAATTTCTTTTCATAATCTACAAGGAAATGTACCTGGCATTGCCTGGTATTAAACATAACATTAAATTCCTTAAAAAAAAAAAAATTAAATAAAAAAAACAAAAAACAGAAAGGAACCGAGACATGTGCATGCGAGTATTATGTTTTTTCTACACAATTCACTTCTTGTAAAAAAAAAAAAAATATATATATATATATATATATATATATATATATATATACTTAAGCTGAAATAGAAACCAAAATCTAAAGACATTGAGTCAAGTATGATAACCATTAGGTCAAACCTACTTATTCTTAACATAAATAAACAAAAACTTAACAAACAGATAAAAATCTGATACCCCTCCCCTCCACATACCAATTTTTCAATTTTGACACCTTAGCAGCCCTTTTTTCCCGGATGAAAACCAATTAAAGTTTTCCACATGTCTGAATACCATATATACTAAATTTCAAGTCTATTAAAAAACACACACACACACACACACACACACACACACATGTATCCTATCTCTGGAGAGCTTCATCAGTATGATTGAGTTTCCATCTAGGGTTGCTACATTGTGTAAACGCATATGTGGATTAACGGGTTATACTGAAGTACTTGCTACAGACATCTTCAGGGCTTTATGAGGATAATTTGCTTGCCAAATCTGTACCTGATACTCTTTTATAATTCTTCACTCACTGGAGCTGTGCATCTTCCTGTTGTCAAGAATGATCTTCCACTGAGCTATTAAGTTCCCTCTGCTGAAACGTTTGTTTATCAGTAGTTTATTAGTAGTTTTTTTTTTTTTTTCAGGGAGGTTTTGCCGTTCTGCCACATACAATGCTTGGTATTCCCAAATAGTCACCCATTTGGTACTGACCAGGCTCAACATTGCTTAACTTTGGTGATATGCTGAGAACTGATGTGTTAATGTGATTATGTTATAATTAATTTATGAATGTAAAATGACAGTAAATTTTTTCATTGCTTCTAAACTTACAACTTTTATAATTAAAGTCACTTGGAAAAAACAAAAAAAAACAAAAATAGAACAAAAAAAAAATATTGTACTGTTTATAATATTTGGATTGATCAGTTCTCATCTTGAATGTTATTTGCAGTGTTTCAGTCGATGTAACCTTCAACCTTCTTCAGGTGTATAAATCACCATCTTTGATATTGAGAAAGGGTTAACTATATATTGCCGCGGTTTCACATTTAGGTTCTAAGTAAAAGTAAAAATAAAAAATAAAAATTATGAAACAAAGATAGAACTTAAATACAAGAACTCAGAAATATGGAATTAACCCTTTCCTAATATCAAACATGGCGACTTATGTCTGAAGAAGGTCGGCAGTTACATTGACATCGTGCAAATAACCCTCAAGATTAGAACAGTAGTCCAATTAATACGAATAATATTAATAACCAATACTTATCTAAAAAAAATTTTTAAATTGGATTTCCATGTAAACAAAGATCTTATTTACAAAATTGTTTGTAAACAAGATAACTTTTTTTTTCCAAGTGAGTTTAATTATAAAAGCCGCAAGTTGAGAAGCAACGAAAAAAAAATGCTGTCTTTTACACTAATATACTTCAAGTTAGTTGCTGTTGATGCTTGCTATGATGTCATTTGGAGAACAGATAGATATGTTTGTCACACATTTAAACAGACAATCACTCTACTTACACAACATATTTTGTAAATATTTGTGAAAAAAAAAAAGAAAAAAAAAAAGAAGCAAAATTTATGTTTCCTTTACAAATCTTGATCCCCAACTTACCTACAACTTGTATAATTAAATTTACTTGAAAATAAAAGTTGATGTTTATATTACAAACAATACTAATATTTTAATCAACTATTGCTGATACTAGAGTTTGTTTGGATGTATATTGAAAAAAAAAAAAAAACAATGGGAGCGGTTGATCTGCAGTCTCAAAATTTTTGGTAATGATTGCCTTTGCTGCATACTATGTTGCCACCATATGGATTCGAGATCTTCAGTGCCAGAATTTCTGAACTATACTTTAATGCCATCTAAGATGATTCAGGGATGCAGCTCAGCACCTGGAGAGAGTGTGGTGACTGAATTGCAAAGTGATTCCTATGAATGCTAAAAAGCAAATGGTTCTAAATGCTACACTCTTTCTCTGCTTCATTGGAATTTCCTTTCTTTTTCACTCTTTAAAGTAAGTAAGTCTTCACAGGAATGTGTTAACTCAAAATATTGAGATGTAGATACCAATAAAAATTGTTTCAAACCTTAAAAGTAGCAAGTCTATGTCAAAATAATAAGTTGATGTAAATTTAGAAACTCCTTTAACAACGTGGAAATAAAAGCCAAAAATTAGATTTCACCAGCCAGCTGCATCGAACAGGACTTCAAGAAGTATCCTCTACCCCCCCCCCATCCTCCGACTCCGGTGCCTTTGGTCAGAGGAGGCAAAGCAAAGGACTCAATGACTCACATACCAACCTCCTTTATCTGGTGAACACATTTTTACACATTAGTGAGAGTCAGGTGAACTGCTATTCACAGTTGTACATGCACTAACAAGAACAAGGTAAACCAACACACATACACAATGCCATGTTGCCAAATTTTCATATAGTTTCATTAGTTACTCATGCATATTCACACTCTGAATGTATTGATCTACACATTTTACCAAACACGAATTTCCACAATAAACACTTAGTGTTTCAAATAACTTGTACATGCTTATAAAATAATAGACATAAAAATGTTTTATCATAGAATTTCTTTTTCTCAAATTTTCATTTACAAAACTCAATTTATGTTTTAGTTAGCCCCAGTTAATTGGTGGTGACCATTCTATTCTCTTAATGTTTCATTTATCTTCATTTTTTTTTTTTTTGACACATGCATGCCTGTATATATGTTTCATTTTCTTCCTTCGTTAAAACATAAGCCACAAGAGAACTCATCCATGAGGCCTTTTTTTTTTTGCCTTCCTTCTCTACCTGGTTGATGCAAGCCGGCTGGTGGGAATTCAAACATCTGGACAACAACAATCAGAAGTGACCTAGCAACACTGTCAGGCCCATAAGTAGTTGAATTTTTGATTATGGAATCAAGATTGGCTAACCATAACGTGATGTAAATCAGGATTAGAGAACGTGGGTTGCAAAGGTCTAAGACACTGTACTTGCCCAGGAGCTCAACTCGGCCAGAATGATAACGGTTACAAGTAAGATATATACTGAATTATTTCCCCTAGTGCTACATACAAAAGAATAGCTGATTATAAATATAGATATTGAAAGAGGGACACAATGGATATTATTATGCAAGAGATAATAAAGTTTAAACAACTTTAGCATTTTACCAGATAGGAATATAACATAATACAATAACTGATAAAATATTAGCACAGTAATAAGTTGTGCTACGTCATACTTACAATACAGTATGGCATCACTTACAGATATAAATAAAAGTAATAGAGTTAAACTTTCATAAAGTTGACTTTTTTTTACAAAAATTGTGACCTGAAGAGAAAATATACTTAGAATAAAGTAGATGCCCCCACTTGCACCATATCAAGAATGACTTTAGAGCCACTAGATCATGTCTAATTATCCAGCTAAATGTACAGTAGAAACCGGAAGTTAAAAAGAGCAGACAATCTTAATTTTTTTATTCTACAATTTTTCAATATTTACTTTTGTGTGTGTGTGTGTGTATATATATATATACACACACACACACACACACACACACTTTATTTGTTTTTACATAAGCAGTAATATGTTGCTACAAATTCATGAGCATGTTTCAGTCAGCTAGTTACCAATAACTAGAAACCTCTTCAGGCGATACAGCTTATACGAAAAGCAAAGTTTGCAATGAAAATATCAGGTCTTCCTCATCACATGGAATTAATATTAGAATGTTCCATTAGATGTAGTGAAAAATAAGCCTTGGTTGTATGTAAATAAGACCCAATAGGGGTGTGGATTTGAATCTGTGTTTAGATACAGGAATGAATAGGAAAGGGTAAGGGGTTAAAGGTCAAGGTAATGGAAGACAAGAAAGAAAGGTATTTGTATGCATGTTTGATGGCCGCCCTTTTATATTGCTAACTTTGCTTTCATATAAGCTGTATCGCCTGAAGAGGTCTCTAGTTATTATTGGTAACTAGCTGATCGAAACATGCTCATGACTGTGTAGCAACATATTACAACTTATGTAAACACAAATAAAGAGTATACCCTGCTCTACTGAGTACTGAGTACTCTAGTATTGAGCAACTCTAGTATTGAGCAACTTTGTATTAACCTTGTTAAAGTTCGTTGGTTACTTAACCTCCGGAAAACAATAACCTCAGATTATATATATATATATATATATATATATATATACACTAGCATGGGTGCCCGGCGTTGCCTGGGTGGTTGAAGGTGTATGCTGAGAAAAAAAAAAAAAAAAAAAAAAACGGTCAATTTCTTTAACTTTGACCTCTATTAAAACCCCTTAACATTTATTGTTTTGGGCTCAAATAAAGTTATTAAGTTAGATACATGTCCAAGGAACCTATATTTAAAATTTCAAGTATTTAGACCCAAAATTGTCGGAGGAGTTTGGTAGAGTTCTCAAAGGTCAAATCGTTGAACTTTGACCCCTTAACAGTCAAATTTCTGGTCGAAACCTGATCACATAGATTTTCCCAAATCTCAGTACCCTGTATATCAAATTTCGAGTCTGTAGACTAAAAATTGACAGTTATTGCGTAGGGAAATGTACACAGACAGACACGGTCACTTTTATAGATATACTACCCGAGTGTTTGGAGGTGTATGCTGAGCAAAAAAAAAAAAAAAAAGGTCAATTTTTTTAACTTTGACCCCTATTATGACCCCTTAACATTTATTGTTTTGGGCTCAAATCAAGTTATTAAGTTAGATCCATGTCCAAGGAACCTATATCTAAAATTTCAAGTGTTTAGACCCAAAATTGTCGGAGGAGTTTGGTAGAGTTCTCAAAAGTCAAATCGTTGAACTTTGACCCTTTAACAGCCAAATTTCTGGCCAACAACCGATCACATCAAATTTCCCAAATCTCAGTACCCTGTATATCAAATTTTGAGTCTGTAGACTAAAAATTGACAGAGTTATTGCGTAGGGAAATGTAGACAGACACACAGACATGTTCACTTTTATAGATATATAGATACACACACACACAAAAGTGTGTATGAATATACACACACACACACATATAATTAAAACTTGTTAATTATTTGTTCACAAATGGAGAATTAATTCTTCTATTACTTTTATCATAGAAGCTACACAACTAGTTAGATTGCAGATATAAGTATTTTTATTTACTTAATTTGGGCTTAAATAGCAAAGTATTTGCTTATGCGTTAAGGTAGAACAAAAAAAAAGTCTTTGATATATACACGTAAAACACAAGTCAGTCGAGCAGACAATTGGAGACTGGAAATTTGAACCGACGGGTTCGCTCATGACGACGTATTTGCATGGAAGTTTTAATGGACACATTTAGAAAGATTTAGAAAGAAAGAAAGAAAGACATTGCCAAACTCTGAAGGAAGCACAGAACTGTGAAATATGAGAATAAAACTATAGAAATAGTATAAGAAGAAGTTGACTAGTGTTAGTGTTTCACAGAGAAGTGCTTTTATTTCAGTGTCTGCAAGACGAAGGGAACCAGTTGAATATGTGTAAGGAGCGAAAACGGTAAGAGGTTATTAGTCCTTGGAGAACGGCCATGTTTGATATTGTCCTGTTACTTTGAACTTTCTATCGCACATACATGCACCCTCTCAATAAACATGAACAATTTATATTATACATACATTTTAAAAGATGTGCTTGATATCCGTTTTATTGACAGTTTTTATGCATTCTAAGTACGAACAATGTACATACATTATTATGAACATGTCTATATAAACAGCAGACTTTATTTGACATTTGTATATAAACTTGCTATCTAACATGTGCATTATTTGTAAAGTGCTTATACATATTATATAAACCTCACTACAACATGTTTTGTATATTTTGTTAAAGAGACCAGTGGCGTCTCGTATACATACATGTTTATATATATATATATATATATATATATATATATATATATATATATATATTTGGGGGGAGGGATTTTTATTTTGAATCTGTTGACTTGTTTATACGTCCTTCAAAAAAGTTTGAAACCTAAACTTATGGCAAAAATAATAATATTAAGAATAAAAAATAATAAAAAGATAAATGAAGAAAATAAGAATAAATCAACTGTTAGATTTAAAATAACTTTCACATGATCATTTGTTTCGTAAGCTTTCAGAAAATTTATCATTATCTATTTTGTCTTGGCCTGAAGAATCTTAGCCTTTACAAGTCTATAACTGAAATATATCAGCAAATATGTAGCCAAAATACTTGCATAAATAGAAACAAATATATATATCATATATTTTTTTTAATTCAATGTTCACCCCAAACAAGTCACACTGCCACTTTGAAGTAGGGGGCTACTATCGGGGACATAAATTGCAGGGATATTATGAAGGGAGATGAGTGGCAAAATGTCTGTTCACATTACACTTCTGCATGTCAGTACAGTTGGGAAAGCAGAATCCCAGAAGGAAGTTCCAAAGTCTAGCAGTTCTGGGGAAGAAACTACTTGAGTAGAAGCCTTTCTTACACCTAGGGATCTCTACCGTGTAGGGGTGGAATTTAGCTGTTTGTCAGGTTTGTCGGGGGTATTTACATCAAGCGGGTACAAGTGCTTGTACTTCGTCAGAGCATTCACCATTAAAGTACTTCTAGAACAGGCAGAGGGATGCAACATTTCGTTGATGGGACAGAGGCTGAAGCCTAGATGACAGTTCAGAACCTATCAGGTTGGCGACTCTCTTTTGAACTCTGTTCAGGAGTGAGAGACAAGTAGCAGATTAACCAGCCCAAATGTGACAGCAGTACTCCATACATAGGTGAATGGTGGCCTTATAGAGGTACAGGGTACTTATATATATATATATATATATATATATATATATATATATATATATATATATCCTCCGGCATAAACTATTACAGAAGCATGGATGTCTTAAATCACAAGAATATTGGTTGGCTAAAGGAAAATTGGAAGCAAATGATTAGATAAGAATGCAGAATACAACTTGGTAACAGCTGACCTGCTGAACCGGAAGATCTGGAGAGTGAGGTTGTGTAGTATCAGAAAACACCTGACTCCTGAACAAAGGAAAAGTGATGTTAAATGAATGGAAGAAGAAAGCATAAAAGATTTTCAAGTTTACAAATTGAATGATTCTGTAAACTTAAAGCAAGTATGAATATTTATATTCATGACAGTCCTAACCAGATGAAAAAGCTCAATATTTGAGATAGAGCATTGATATAAGGAATTCAATATAAACTCTGTAAATTAAAATAATTTATTGTTTAAGGAATACATAAACTTTAAAATTTTCCTTATTGCATGGAGTTTCAAAGAATGGCTCTTATCCTCAGAGAAAAAGTAGTTAGCAAAATGATATTCATAGGCAGACTATAAATTTCGCTGGTTAGCACGTAAATTGAAAACCATAAATTCTATAAAAAAACTTCTTGCATAATTTATAGTTTTCAATTTATATGCTAACTACTTTCCTTTGAGGATAAGATCCGATCTTTGAAACTCCATGGAATAAAGAAAATTTTTAAGTTTTTGTATTCCTTATTGAATAATAAATTGTTGCAATTTCTTATTTATAGAGTTTATATAGAACTTAATATATATATATATATATATATATATATATATATATTTGTTCGCTGTTTTGAGGAAAGAATTCCATCAAAGTGCTCGATTACAAAGAAAAAATTCCAATCAATATTTATTTATTTAAAACTGTACAGAAGGTCAGAAAAACATTGGTACCGTCGGTTTCAAGCCTAACATAAGGGGAACCAGTTAATGAGAAAGTTAATAAAAAACAGAAAACAATATGGCTGACATCATTTACCATTAACTGGTCCCCCTTATGTTAGGCTTGAAACAGACGGTACCAATGTTTTTCTGACCTTCTGTAGAGTTTTAAATAAATAAATAAATATATATATATAGTATAAATGATGGAATTTAAAGCATGAAATTGAATTTCAGACAAAAATAGAATATTTAAAGGATACGCATTGAACAGACTAGTAAAAATAACAGACATGTTTAAAAAAGCAACTGATATTTTGGTTGTGCCAAATGACCTTTGATGAAGTTTTTTTCATGAAAAGAAATTAAAGCCTTTACAGCAAACAGTTTTTTTTAACACATTTAACATGATTCAGAAAGTATAGTATTAAACCAAAGATTAAGGTAATCTGACATAGCCGAAATGTTGATTGGCTTTAGAGATGTGTCTGTTATTATTCCTACTAGTTTCTTTATATGCATATCTACTATTGCACATAAACATTCCATATATATCATAAATACCAATATTTTGTTCATATACATGGAAGCTGAATTACCTATATATACAGAGAAAAGAGAATGGAATAAACATAAGCAATTACATCGGTTAATTCTAAGATGCCAAAATCTGGGGTGATTTTAGTGAAATACAGCAATAAGTATTAGTAGGTATTAAGAAAAACAGATGGAAGAAGATTCTGAAGACGAGCCGCAGTAGCCTTAGTTGCAAAAATAGCACCAAACTTGGATCTGTCAGTAGTTTCAAAGTTAGTTCCATGCTTTTTATTCAACACTGGAACAATTAGGATCCATTAAGATCCAGCACTTTTACGTTACATGAAGTAGACAAGGAAGGTTTTCTAAATACGATAGTTCTACTATAATGGAGATTTTGTGTCGGTATGGTTGCAACATGTACCTGTCAAAAGAAACATAAATCTTCGGGTAGATAATTCGGTGGATGCACACACTTTTTCTTTTCATCATTTTTCTGTGCCCAACAGAACTCTGCTGTCGAAATGATACCGGATTTAGATACCTGTAGATTTTTGCTGAGTCATACAGTCAATCAACTAATCTGCTGACTAGCCTTTTTTTAACTTCTGGTTCCAAGAGGTTAACCATTTTTAGCAATGTATAAAGGTCACAGCCATAGAATAACACAAGAAAAAATCTGTTTAGGCATTAAAAATGGTTTTATGTTGTTAGTTCGTTAAACACTATTAATTTATATTATATACGGCATAATCACGTGAACAAATCAGTTCTCACCAGATCACCAAAGTTAAGCAACAATGAGCCTAACCAATACCAGATGAGTGACAATTTGGAAATGCTAGGCGCTGTATGTGCACTCCGCTTATCTCGGTATGGTTTCCAGTCATCCTGAACTTATATATACTTGCAACTGGATTCAAAGCAGTGCCGTCTCAGGAAAGATGTGGTTGGAGATTGCACAACTCTTTGCCACAAAAATGTCAGTGGGTATCCATAGTTTAAGAAGACTATACGGAGTCATTAATTTATATTATTCATCAATATTATTAAATGAGGAATATTTTTGAGTTATAATTCGAGTTGCAGTTTCAGATAACTATGACATCAGGTCAAATTAGGTAGCAATTTTTATTGACAGTTTATTTAAATGACATTTTTCAATCATATTTTTTTCAATTTTGCATGCGTAATACTAACTGGATTCTTAATAGAAAAAATGATTCCTAATTTAGTAATATATAACAAAAACATAAAATTATTTTTAATGCCATTATAAAATCTTTGTTGTGTTCTTCCGTGGCTGTGACCTTTAGTAGTTCATAATCACAGCCTTTGTACTTTGTCTCTCCACTATGCAATCAAAACTTTGAATATTATCTCTTCTTATATAAACGTCACTCTGTGTGCGTTTGTGTGTGCAAGTTCCTTCCTCATAGATTTTGAAACGGCCGAGCCTATCTTTTGTAAATTTCACACAAAGGTAATTTAGAAGTCTGGCAATGTCCAGAGATACGTTTTGTACAGAAATTCATCCAATAAGTATTCAAAATCGAAAAAATCCAATCTTAAAAAATAGTCTTTTCTATCTTACAGATAAAGAATTTTTACAGAGGAATATTTTACATTACATAAGCCAAGGGGATAAAATTTCAGCAAATCATTTCTTCTTCTAAAAAAAAAAAAAAAAAAAAAAGCAGCAGATTTATTATAATCTGGAGATACAGTTTAGTGTTAGAGCATTCGACTACAGATTGTGTGATCCCCCTGTTCAAGCCCAGGTGTACTTCAAAAAGTAGGTTTAAGGCTGTAATTTTCACAACGTTGCAGGCTAAAATTCATACTAGAATTGTCCATAAGGACCTGTGGCGCAGTGGTTAGAGTACTGGAAAAAAAACAATTGTAATAATGATATTCTCCTGAAGGTTTAATTCTCAGTGTGGGCGACCGAAAGATACATTTGCGAATTACTTAGGACCTCTATCAAGTCATGGCTGACAGAACAAGAGCACGCTACCCCGTGAAGTAAATAAAGGGTTCCACTCAAACTTCCGTCCAAATTCCCAAGTTCGGCAAGATACACCTGAAGAAGGTCGGAGGTTATATCGACCGAAATGTTGTGAAAATCACAGTCCGATGCATAATAATACATACAAATCATTTTTTTGTTTGCATATTTTAAGACTAAACATTAATAAGAAGTGACTTTTCCAGGGCATTCATTGTCAAGCCCAAATATCAGCTGACGTGATATTGTAAACAAACACAAACAGAATTTGATGAACAACATTATCATTTTTAATTTTTTTGCAAATTAGTCCACCGGGCAAATTATTCCTCGTAATATATAATAATCAATAAAGGATTGATTCTATAATAATACATGTGCAATCTGCATAAATTAAAATATCATGTTTAAGCGTATTGTACCACCATGAATGCCGGGCTGCCAGCTAGTATACTTTAAAAGGAACATAGTGTTATATAACACAGCGCAGTATGTTTAATTACACTTATAAATATATAAAAAATAAAATATTACATGGGATTTTAGGGTAATCTAACCAATAAACAAACAAAAACTAAATAATCAGTGATTTTTAGAGAATTATAATCTGTAATTGTGTCAAAATCTGGAAAAAATATTGGAATCGTCCCATTAATCTTTGAAAGTTAACTTTTAATCCTTGTTCAAGTTACAGCAAAAACTCAAGAAAAAAATGGTACATGATTTTCGTTTACTAAACACAGCATAATAAAGTGATGATCAAGCATAAGTGGGGTAATCCTTGGAAATTTGACTGAGCCATATAGCATAACGGTTAGAGCAGTGGTTCTCAACCATTTTTGTACCATGCTCCAATTTTTTTCTTTTTCTTTTTTTTTAAATCAAAAATTTCTTCATGTCATCCACAAATTTCTATCATGTTCCTTGAACAATGAATTTCTTGTTGATCTTTTCTCAAACTTCCTCTTTAAGAATTTAAAATACCCTAGTTTTGAATTAACATCAATACTGTGCTTTGCCTTCAAATGATTTTCGAGAAGACAATCTCACTTCATGGATGCATTAATCAAACATTGGTGATGCAACAGATAAAGAAACCTGACAGCAGATTAAGAACTGCAAGGTTAAACAAGTCAGAAGCTTCACATACATAGCTGGTGCCAGATGCACGATAACATTAGTGGGTGAACAATTGGCTATTGTATTCAGCTAGGTTATAATTACAATTTTATCTTATAAACTAGCAAGGAGACACGACGTTATCAGGGATTGAATAAAGATTAACCAATGTTCCACTCTCATATACTTTTATTGTCATTAAAATCGATGAAATCACCCATTTTTTTAATTAAATCGATTAATTACCTGCTCTAGTCAGGGATCCATTACAGTGTACTAGGAGGAAGCTTTACATGCCTCCTTGCAGTGATGTAGTCCACAATATATTGTAGTCTACATTGCACTGTAGAGAATCTACCATTGATTTATCTGTAAATAATGATTTCACTTAAAGTTTAAAATCCAAAAGTCAAGTATCATGGTTCAATTGTTCTCTAAACAGAAACATTAATTTCAAATGTGCTTGTTTTATAAAATAAGCTACAGTTGATTTTATAGGCTGGGCCTTTTTGCTTGTGTGATGATAAAAAATTCTCAAATGCACTAGTGATGTTAGGTTGTATAAAAGTGTTAACTTCAGTCAAAATCAGATATCCTTCTTCAATCAGATTTTTTCAATTATCAATTTTCGATACTTATCAGATGCATTCTGAAACAAAGCCTACATAAGAACACTCCCAGATACATCAAGTACTTTTGTGTGAAAAAACCCCCCCAAAAAAACCCAAGACATTTCAGAGTTCACATGGAACAAACACACACACACACACACACACACACACACCTAAAATTCCTTTTATAAGATAGATAGATATAGAGAGAGATAGGTAGAGAGATAGGCAGAGAGATAGAGAGACAGATAGAGAGAGAGGTAGAGAGACAGAGATAGAGAGATTTATAATTTTTACCTATTATTGGATAAGATAAAAAATATGTTGATATTACTATATTTTTCATATTGCCCCTATTATTATTGAATTGATCTCTAGTGGAGTGTAAGCCACACATTGAGAATCACTGGGTTAGAGTGTTCAAAAAAGGACCAGTAGATTCGATACATATATGTAATGACCAATATTATATAACACTAGGTTCCTTTTAAATAATAATGCTTCTTTTTTTTTAAAGATAGACACAAAATTTCCATTGAATTGAAAAAAAACAAATATACATTCTGTTAATGCGATTTATGTGATCCCGTTCCTCTAATGATTAGGCCAAAGACAATTGATATAAATACTAGAGAATTTCTATATTAAATTTATTATGCGGTTATGGTTGAGTTAAAAAGTTGAGCTCGGCTCATCTTTTTTTATATTAAAACAAAATATAAAAAAGATATGTTTTTTTTTGTTTGTTTGTTTTATGACCTTTCTCAATCAAGTTAGATTCTTTGAAAAAAATTATTTGAAAAAAAAAAAAAAAACATTCTTTAAAAACATTCTTTAACAAAAACATTCTTTAAGCCATAAAAAGGTATGGTAGTTTGATTTAAATATTGTTGATAAATAAGTCTATTTGCATTGCAGAAGAAACAAAAATGGTGAAAGAGGAGATTAACAAAAATAAATAAATGATTATTTATCTATTTTTCAGTAAATCTTTTGTTTACTGCTAATGATTATATACATATATATATATATATATATATATATATATATATATATATATATATATATATTCCATCATTAGCAGTAAACTATATATATATATATATATATATATATATATTTTAATTTGGATATTTCAGGAGAAACCTCTTCAAAACACTTTTTTCCGTTTTGAGAGAACAAACATCCAAAGATGTTCTATTTTCAAGATTTGTGCCTAAATTTGCAAAATTAATTCAGCATTACCAAAAAATATTTGAAAGAAAAAAAATGGCAAAAATTTGATAAAAAAATAAGGTATTTCAATGCAAATATAAGTTGGAAGTAAAAGAAAATAACAGCCAAATTTTCTGCATTTTACATTTTATTGATCTTTTATGCTAATTCTTTTCTAGTTGTACGTTTATTGGCTATTTTTTTTATTACTATTTTTTGAGTGGCTTTTGGCCTTGATAAGTGGTGATACATCATTTATGAAACGGGAGTAATTGCCAACAAAAAGATGAAAACTATAAAAGTAGTAACACTGATCAAATGGTATGAAAGAGGTGGCCCGTGAAAAGAATTTCTTGACATGGAGG
Organism: Euprymna scolopes; assembly: GCF_053919585.1. Classification (NCBI taxonomy): domain Eukaryota; kingdom Metazoa; phylum Mollusca; class Cephalopoda; order Sepiida; family Sepiolidae; genus Euprymna; species Euprymna scolopes. The sequence continues at coordinate 83,558,204 of NC_136488.1, forward strand.
GAGAAAGGAAAGTCTTTTTTTCACTGTGGTAGCAGGATACTCATTAGTTCTTTTTATAACACAGGTGCAGGAGTACATTAATTATTATTTTTTTTATTTAAAAGCACAAATGCATAATATTTGGCCTTTGGATCTTAAAAGGCTTTAAACCAATTACATTTCAGCAGATTAAAGGCTTAAAAATAACTTTACAATAAAAAAAAGTGTCTTAATAGTAATTATAATGGTATTCAGTCTTGGGGTGGGGATTAAGCCGGCTCCAAATGAGTTCACCACATCCTGTGTCAAGACAGTCCACTCCAGCTAATCAACAGCTGAGTCTTTGGCATACTTCAGTCATTCCCAGTTCCAGTGTCGGATACCAAAAACGTTGGGGCCAGTCATCAGCTCCATGTCTGTCCTCATTATTCCTATCCAAATCTTCAGTTGGCTGCCTCTGCACTTCTTCCAGTGATTGGAGCTAACAACGTGCAGATAAATTTTTCCTCAGAACGTCAAAGAATATGACCAAACTAGTAAAGTCGCCTAGAGTCTATGATGCTGGGGATATTGCATCTTGCATGGGTGGTACAGTTTCAGATTTGGTCGAAGAGACGCATGCACAGGATGCAATGAAGGCAGCCTATGTTAAAAACCTTGAGTGCATTAAAATCTTCTTTGTGCAAAAGCCAGGTATTTCAACTTTATTATGCATATCAGTGCATAAAATATCCTCGATTTTATCTCTTGTGAAGACCACAATCTACTTTGGAGACTGCAGAAGGATGTGTGAGCATGATCAATATGGATTGTCAGCTTATCTTTCCTTAGTCCAGTAGCTGTGAAAGTTGAGCCAATGAGCTTAATAAACACATATCAGCTATCTTTTAATCTAATAATAATTATAATAATAATAATAATCTGGAAAAAAACAAAACATTATGACACTAGCCTCAGTGGGTATGTACAAAATAGCCGCGAAGGGTCAAAGAGGATGGAAAGACTGAGGAAATAGAGCACCATCCAGACCTCTAGAGGAATGGCATAAAGCATATCAAATCCAGAGAAGGCCAATAGTTGTAAACAGTTGTAACAATAACGCAAAGTTGGCACTGGTAATCTAAAAAAGCAAAGCAATGGAAATCTGGAAGACTTGTTACTCAGATTTCAAGGAACACCACTTGTTAATGTTGGAGTAATAATGATTTTTGTGAAAACTACTACTGAGTAAATATATCCATCTATCCATTTGTCCTGTGCATACTCCGGAGAGCTTTGGCATATGCTTGAGAATAGAACTCCACCCAGGAGCAGACGTTTTTTTGGGGTCGGCACGTGTGGTTTAACAGTTTTATACTGAATTATTTGCTAATGGCATCTTCAATGCCCTATAAGCATATGGCTCACCAAACTTGTACTGTATACTCTTTTACAGTTCTCCACTCACTGGTGCTGTGCACATTCCTGTTACTAAGAATGGTCTTCCATGAAACTGCAATGTTTTCTCTGCTGAAACATTTATTTATTGGTAGTCACTACAGAAATTACAATTACCCGTTAAAAAAAAAAAAAAAAAAAAAAAAAAAAAAAAAAAAGTAGGATTTTTGTTCAAGATTTACTCCTCTAAATCTGTCGTGTTCTTTCTATGTTCATACATATTAACAGGGTAATCTCAAGAATAATGAAACTGTTTACCATGTATGCACGCCATGTATAAAATGGCTGTATTTTTCCATGTCACATGATACTAGCTAGAATGCGTGGAGACCAATCAAGGATGCGAGAAAGTTGTTGATGATGATGATAGTAGTAATGATAATAGTAAATTATGTGGGCTCCATCCTGCATGTATATTTTACAGATCTTTATTATTTCATTAATTCTTTAGAATCAGTTAACAGAGTTATTTCCCTTTGAAAATTGGATATTTAGAGTAAGAGTTGTGTTCGTGAATTCAACTTAATTAAATCAATAAAAATACAAAATAATATTTATAATGTATGTACCTGTTATGAAGCAAAAATATCATATTCCAAAAATCATAAATTGATCAAGTATTTTTTTTGATATATAGAAAATATTTTTTTTAAAATGATTTTTAGCAATTTTAATAGTAAATCGTAGCCATTATAATGTTGATTTTCATCTTTGTAGTTCGAATCGAGTTGTCTATTTATTTATCAAAGATGGTGAAGCAAGACACACCATCCTCACTTCCTTACAAAATTTAATTTTATTAGTAAAAAAATAAAAGAATAAAAAAACTTCTTAACCAATTTAGTTTATTTTTAGAATATGACATTTTCATTCCATGATTGGTACACACAAAGGTTTTTCTGTATTTTTGTTTTTTAATTAGGTTGAATTCTGGAAAAAAAACAATTAAAGTTGGTGATGCTATACATTATTGTGATCTGTTGACTAATAAGATTTGGACAATAGTGTACATATTGTTGAAAGTTTGACACATCAATTTTCTTTCCTATTGATTATAGGATTATATGTATTGGAATATTGTCTCGCATAATTATGATTATAAAAAAGGGGGTGGGATTTTTACAAATCTCCTAGGAATCATTTCTTTCGAAAATAATGTCTTTAATCTATCACATACATTTATTATGTAAGTTGTTTCAGAAAATGTTTTCAATATTCTGAAAAGTGAGATGCTTCAATTTTTCTGATAAGTATCAAACAATTAAAATGGCTTATTAAAAATGATATTTATAACATACGACAAACTTACATGCATTTCTATGAACCGAAACATTGGGATATAGACATAGTAACTACACAAAAAGCAAAACAAAAACCTTCATGTTTAAGTATTTTCACCGTTTAGTCAGACTTAAATTTAAAATAGTATTTTCCTTTACATGTCATGCTAAAAATTAAAGTTTACTTTCCTTAATAAGTGAGTTTTAGTTAGAAATTGCATTTCCTCTGCCATGCTAAAGTTAGAAATAGTATTTTCCTGAATAAGGTTTAATTTTGAAAATTTTCTCAACAAACAAGGTTTAATTTTAAAGTAATATTTTCCCCAATAAGATGGGTTTAATTTTGAAATAATAGTCCAATTCGCCAATAGATGGGTTTAATTTTGAAATCCATAAGTCAGATTTAATTTTTAAATAGTCTCATCATTAGTAAGCCAGGCTAATTTTTTAAATAGCATTTTGCTCAATAAGGTTTAATTTGGAAATAGTGTTCATATCACTAAGTCAGGATTAATTTTGAAAGAGTATTTTCATATACATAATACAGGCTTGAATTTTTATATAGCATTTTCATCAATAAGCCAGGCTTAATTTATAAATGGCATTTTCCTCAGTAAGCTGGGCTTATTTTTTAAATAGTATTTTCTCCAATAAGGTATAATTTTGAAATAGTATTTTCATCGGTAAGTCAGGCTTAACTTTTAAATAGTATTGTCCTTGGAAAGCCAGGTTAAAGTTTGAAATAGCATTTTCTTCAATAAAGCACACATAAGTTTGATTTTGTACGAATAAAACAGACACAAAAATAATATTAAAGCTGAGCTTACAAAGCACTTCTTCCACTTCTGTCATCCCTTCTTTTCCAAAGAGAAACGTAAGGGACGCACATGCATCTGACCGGATGCATAAGAAGAAAACGTGCTTCGCTTACCAGTTTGCTTACCTCCCCCTCATCACTACTTTTTATATTGATATCACTGCCTTTGTTGATGAGGATTCTAGCGATCTTTCCTAGTTTTGCCTCATCCTGTTCAGGGCTTCGACAAGTTTCATGCAAGGCACTACGTTGGTCCTGAAAAAATAAAATAAAAAAAGTAAGTGAAAGTTAGGGAAGCTTATTCTTTTAACATTGTAGCAAATTTTGGGATAGTTAAATCGTATAAGATTGGTAGGAAAAAAAAATAGTATGCATCTCCCGTGTAGTAAAGATCAATTGCTGCCAATAAATTAGATCCAGCATTGAACAACTGTGACACTATAGAGTACCTCCACCTTAACAACTGTTTTCTGAGATGCCTGTGGCCTAGCAGTCAGGGTTACATTTTGTTTTAACCATAGAGAGTTTAATAGTAGTTGACAACACTGCATTGTGACTGACAAGAGTTCATATGGCAGCATTAGTAAGATTTATTTGTTGTCTATTTGTTTTTGAACCCCTTTTTTCTGTTAACACATCGATTCCCATTAGATCACCAAAGTTAAGCAACATTGAGCCTGGTCAGTATTAAATGGGTAATCATTTGGGAATACCAGGTGCTGTATGTGCTCTCCACTTACCTTGGAATTGTTTTCAATCATCCCGAATTTCTCCTAGCTACTGAAATCAAGCAGTGCCAATTTAGGAGAGATGTGGTTGGGGATTGTGCAAGCTTGCTTCACAGTTACATGTGCATAGCCATTGACTTTCAAAACTGAATGGAGGCCATAAATATAGTGAATAACTTGGTAAAATACCATTGTAAATTATATTCTTCTGGAGATTGAAGGTTCAATCCTCAGTGTGGGTAACACTCAAAATACAATTGTGAATTACTTAACAATTATAACCAGTCATGGCTGAAGAAAGAGCATACTACTCCTGTGGATTGACTATGGGGCTCTGTTAAAAATTTTGTGCAGATTCCGGAGTTTGACAGAAAGATTACAGAGTTTGACAAGATACACCTGAAGAAGGTTGGGTGTTATATAACATAATAACACTCAAGATGAGAACAGTAGTCCAGATAATCCGCATAATACTAATTGTACACCATTGCCTAAAAGTAATACATTTCATTTTACCACCACATTTTCTACATCGATACTCAACAAAAATCACTCAGATTTATTATATTTAAATAATGGATTCCAACAGGGCTATCTAAGAAATTAAAAAAAAACAAAAAACAAAAACAATTCTTCTGACCTTGTTGAGCAAAGAAATATCACATCCATGTTCAATGAGGACTTCAACAGCTTCCGGGTGGCACCAATAGGCAGCACAATGCAATGGACTCCAGCCATTCTACAAGAAATTGCAAAGAGATTTGGCATTAGAATAAAGAAAATAAATCCTATCAAATTTTTTATCTAAATTTTATAGATGAACAGAAAGAAAAAAGGAATATATATCACAATAAAAATATTTCCAAAACTCCAGTTGGCAATGAAAAAAAAAAAAAAAGCGTTAGAACAGTTGAAAAACTCAAAATATTCAAATGACCTGAAAAAGGTTTTGCTTGTGAATATATCAGCATTTTATAGAGTGAAAGCAATATCAGTAATTGACAGAGACTAATCATTTCACTGAAATTTATTTACAGACTAGCCTGGGTGCCTGGCATTGCCCGGGTGTTCAGAGGTGTGTGTTGAGAGAAAATAAAAAAGGAAAAAAGTGGGAGTAGGCAGGTAGGCTCGAACCCGTACCATATGAAGGAGGAAAAGAATGTGGAAAAAAAGTGATGTCTTGCTGTTGCATCCATCGCCAAACCGGAAGTGGTGAAGGTTTAAATTAAGGCTAGTCAATCGAAAAGAGGGAATGACTTTAAAAAATATCAGCGAAAAAAGCGATCTCTCCTTGTAGAAAAGTGCCCAGTTGAGGGTGAAAGAATTAATGTTTTTAGCCAATTTTTCGATATTTGTCATCCGAAGGGTCGATTTTTCCAAATGATACTGATCTCGTGAAAATCCGTCGCTTCTGTCAAAATTTTTAAGCAGACATACAAGCATACATACATACATTTAAACAGACAGGTGAGATTTATATTATAGACTATGTTTCATAAAATAGAAAGTTAAAATATGGAGTGTCTGAAGAAAAGAATTTGGTGTTTATGCAGATAATCATTGCATTCCAAATATAAACTCTTAAAAGGCAAACATAAGTAGTCTCACCAAAAATTAAGAAAAATTATTGAGTAGAAGTTTAATTAAAAGTAAACATCAATTGCATTGTATTTTGTAAAAATTGTCCACTTTAAAAAAAATTAATATTTGCTGAAATGAAGGACCAAATTATCTCCCCTGTTTTAAAATAACTCTTCAAAATTACTTAATATGATAAAACTGCAATTTATGCTAAAATATAAAAAATATACAAAATAATGGCTTGTGTTTTATTACTTATTTACAACAAACTGTTCACAATAAAGATGCTCACAAACTAAACACTATATGGTGAGTATTAGTATTTCTGAAGTAATGCACAAATCCAATAACAAAAAGAAAAAAAAAGTGCATGAAAACAAATGCTTTTAGAGAGAGGAAATTCATGTCATGTCTCCTGCTGGTTTACTTCTATTTGATTTCTAACTCTTCCCTTTCATAAAGTTATTTTTTGAAAGATGGGCATTCCCATGACAAGGACAGACTGATTAATGAGAAATGATTTTAGTCCAAAGGTGCAGCATGTGGAATTGTACAGGAGAATCAAGTGATAAAATAAATTGAATCAGACTTGGCAGAGAGAGATTTAATGGCACTCTATTGACTGGAATTGGCTCAGAACAAATATTTAATGCACTTCCATCACACACACACACACACACTGGCATTCTAAAAGTAATACCTCTTATTTTTTATTCTACTCAAATGGATCAGAGGGGGATTGCAAATTGCATTGTTATGATGACTGAACTTATGCATTTATGACCTGAAAGATTAATTTCTCTGTTGCAGATATTGAACAGGTGAGACTATGAAAGCAACCCTTGTTATGGGCCTGTATCAAAAGCAGAAATGCATCATTGAATTTCTGGCAAAAGTGAATTAAGAATGATGAGGACAGTGCAAAAAAATAAATTCTTAAGCACAAAAAGTAATTTGGTTTAATGGTACTACTCTCATCTTCATAGCTCCTCCACTTTTTGAGTTAAAAAAAAAAAAAATAAATATATATATATAGGAGGATTTACTTTTGAAACGGTCCCCCTCTTTCTCTCTCTCTCTCTCTATATATATATATATAGTGGAAATCGCTCCAGATCAGGCATGAAACCAATTGATGTAAGCAGCTAACAAGAATGAAAGATGATTATCGCAAAGACAGGAGATGCCTATTGGATTGAAAGTAGCAAGGCTATAATTAGGACAAAACAATCAGCAGGAAGAGAGTTTCCTGAATCTACAGTTCTTGGAAAAAGGCTACTGGATTAGAAAGAGGTATCAAAACAGCAAATTGGTGAAGACCAATGCCTCAAAGGAACTGGAACAAAGGAAGCAGGAAATAAATCAGACAATTCTGAAGAACACGTGTCATAATATTATATATAAAAAAGACTGAGACTAGCAACATCATGTCTGTGAGAGAGAGGTTGCAAAGAAGAACGGGTGAAGTCAATAAAATTACAGATATGTTTCTGGACCTAGTCAACATATATTGCATTACATAAAAAGACAAATTGTATTTTTATACCATTACCATAGATTCATGTGCTTGCATGTGATTTCTTGAGTCTAATCTCTAAAATTAGAGGTTAAATTCACTATTTGCTATCATTCCCAAGTTTGTTTGTTTTTTTTTAAACTTCCGGGTATTAATTTTTTTTCTGATATATTGTTATCTCGTTTTATTTATTTATTCTCTAAATAAAAGCAGATTCTCATAACTATCAGTATGAATATAAAATATAATTATCCACAGACACATGTTTCGTCATCTATGGCTCATCAGTGTGGTTGAATTGAGCAATATATATATATATATATATTTCTGTGAAAATATTCTTTTTTTCACTTATATTTCCCTTTTTATATACACCAATCCTTATTTAAGAAGCTCAATGTAATTATGATGGATAAATGACAAAAGTCTATATTCCAAATTTCATGATGTTGACCATCTTACAATTTATTCCATAAAATAGATTCACTGACTGATATAATAATTAAGTGAATGATTTTGTACTATGGAACAGATACTGTCAAGAATTGTGAATGTCAACTGAATAAAAGAAATAAATTGTAAGACGGTCAACATTAAGAAATTTGGAATATAGACTTTTATCATTTATTTATATATATGTGTGTGGTGTGTATATATGTGTGTGTGTGTCTATGTGAGTAGCAAATATTTATTTAAAATGTGTTCAAAGTATCAGAAAGAGAAAGATGGAAAGAGAAACCCATAAAACTTACATCAATTTGACCAAAATACTAAATGGACTCTGTAGAAAATTAAAAAAAAATCTTATTAAGCAAAAGCAGTGCTATTTAATGTTTGCTCAATTTGTTTTTTATAAATACATTTTTTTTTAATGAATAATTTTTTCAAATTTATAATTAAAAAAATGAAAATGAAAATATTAAATGATAGATCTACAGCAGATGTGTTGACAGTTATATCTCATAAGATTAACGAATCTTAATGGAGGCTTCCTTTCTAGGACAATTGCTCTTAACATCTCAAAGGCCTTTGATAGGGTATGACATAAAGGTCTACTCCACAAGATCTCCAGCTATGGTATAGCTGGAAATGACTTTAATTATTAAATCATTTCTCTCTGATAGGTTCATAAGAGTAGTGGTTCATGGACAAAAATCAGAAGCTCACAGTATTAATGCTGGAGTCTTTCAGGGGTCCATCCTGGTCCCAACTCTCTTCATGAACTACATCAATGATCCCCCAAATCACATTCTAAGATCATCATAGATATTTATGCTAATGACTACCATCTATGGCAACACTTCAAAGGCCATAAATATCCAAGATGTCTGATTCTCTCTCATCTGATCTTGAGCATGTGGTGCAATGGGGAAAGAGGTGGCTGGTTAATTTTAATGCATCTAAAATCAAGATTCTATCTTTACATCATCAATGCTCTGATCCCCGTCTGGTATCAATCGAAATGAGAGGCTCTCATCTTGGAGAGACTCCATGTTTTGACAAGCTTCTGGGCCTGATCTTTTACTCCTGATCTGAAATGTACATCAAATCCGTTGCCAAGGTCACTAGAAAAATGGTGGGATTGTTCTACTACTCCAGTAGATATCTCACTGCTGATGCAATTCTCTAACTGTATAAGAGCCAAGTATGCCCAAGTATGGAGTACTGTTGTCACATCTGGGCAGGTGCTACTAGAAGCATCTTATCCTGCCTTAACAGAGTTCAAAATAGACTTCATAGCTTAGTGGGGAACGTCCTTTTCTATTACCTGCAACTTCTTTCCCAAGAAGTGACATTGCAATCCTGCCTCTGCTTTATCGTTATTTTCATGGCAAGTGCTCGTCTGAGCTCCAATCTATGCCCCCCTTACCAAACTTTCACAAAAAAACACTCATCTAGCTGAAACCACTATCAATAACTTCCCCCACTCTTTATCTGTGTTTAAACCGAAATCTATATTCCATGAACAAAGCTTCTTGCATAGAACTGCACGCCTGTGGAACTTTCTTCCATTTCTATTCTTTCCAGCTGATTACAATATGATCGTCTTCAAGTCTAATGTAAACAAGTTCTTGATGAGCCATTCCCTTAAGTAATCCAATCTACCAAATTTCCACTACTATATATTACTATGATAGTGTCCCATTGACTACTATGCACTTATTAACCTTTACCCTTGAGTGACATCTAGGCCTTGATAAGTAGTGAATCCTTTCTAAAAAAAAAAAAAAAAAAAAAGAGATAAACAATGTACAAAAAAACAAATGTTGGTGGTTCCACTCCACTCTTTTGAATATATTTATATATATCTACTCTATTATATAAAAAGAACTCTGTGTGTGTGTGTGTGTGTGCGCGCAAGTTTGTTCATAATGGACTCCGAAACAGCTGGGCCACTTTTTATGAAATTTAAGTCATTATATATAAAAATAATTTTATAAAATCAACAGTAGGTTCTTCCATAGTGCAATGTAGACTACAATGTATTGCGGACCAAGTCATTGCAGGGAGATATGTAAAGCTTCTTCCCGGTACACTGCGGTGGGTCTCTGCAGGCAATCAACCGATTTGATAGAAAAATGCGCAATTTCACCAATTTCGATGACAATAAAAATATCAAAGTGTGAAACATTCATTGATCAAGTCTCCCTGCTAGTATGTATATATGGAATGATCATGTTGACTTGCTGGTTCCCCATTAGATTATTGAAGTTAAGCAAAGTTGAGCCTGGCTAATACAAGATTGGTGACCATTTGGAAATACTACTTGTATGTCATTTCCCCTAACCAAACTGGGGATTGCATATGAATTTATATTCCCCATAAGCTTCCATTTTCAGTACAAGGCAGAATGCTTAGTGCTGAGCAAATGCCACAAAAAGTGATACCACCGATTATTCACATATAATATGAACTTTTTTTTTTTTACTGATAGGTCACCGTTTATCAAGGTCCAGAGGCCACTCAAGGATAAGGCTTAACTAGATTGTTATTTGTATGATGATTGCCCCCACAAGAAAACTAAAAACAGTGAGTGGAATGGAAAGACTATTTTAAAGGACCTGATTATCCAAGAGAATGGCTCAATAAGTACTTGCTTACACTAGACTTGAAGGTGGACATGTTGTAATCAGCTGGGAAGCAACCTTGTGGTATTGTTCTAGAAAAGAAATTTTGTTAATAGAAGTTCCATTTGGCTTTTGGTACATAAAGAGGAAATGGAAAGTTCTTTGTTATTGTTGTGACTAGGCAAGATCTGTGAATGTTTTACGGGGGGAGACTAGGGATTGGAGCTCAGTTGAGCACCTACTATGAACTTAATGATACAGAATATCTCATATGTAAGGTAATACGTTTTTTACTCCCATCTTTGTGAGTGATAGCTTTTGAAACAAAAGGCACATATAAATCTGTTTAGTTAGTGATTTCTGGCAAACATTGGTCTCTTGTTAAAAAAAAAAAAATTCACTTTTGATTTATTTAATCAATTTTAATATTTAATTCTGATCAATATTACATATTTAAAGGAAGGTGGCAGAGTTCTCACTCACTGACATTTACTTTCACTTGCCCCATTATCATTAATAAAGTCATCTCAGTGTACAATTTTCCATAATCACTAGTAGTGTCATATTTCAAGCATTTTCATTGGAATATATCAGTGACATTATTTTTCTCTCCTCTTTTTGTTTCTATAGATTATGTTTTACAACTGTTAAAAAGAAGATTTTTTTTAGACAAAATGGAACAACAAAACCACTGACCTTTTCTTGTACATTGATTTCTGAGCCGGCCTCCATGAGCGTTTTAATGATAGCAGAGTGACCCTTCATGGCAGCATGATGGAGCGGAAGGTTACCTCGCTGAAATACACAAACACATTTATAAGTTATCAACAAACAAGCATGGATCTGTTTCAGGAAAATTGATGGAGAAGAAATATTACATTTTACAGAGAAAAAAAAATATGTAACATTATAAAAAAAAAAAAAAAAAAAAAAAAATCAACATTTTTATATTACAGTAAAATGTATTTACCTCAAACTATGAAATATTTACATCTCTTGGGTATTGTTTTGTTAACTTATTTATTTCTAACAAGTTTCAAACTAAACTGTTTTCGGCATTTCCAAAACTGACTCCAGATTGTCCATCAATATTTGGAACCGACTCAGTAAGAATTGAAATCCTGTAGACACCCATTCCTTACAATTACCAGTCAAAGTAATAATCCGTTTTTGCTTTAAATAAAGAATTCTTGATAAGCATCTTCAACATCATTAAAAGACTCAAGTCAGCGACCCTTCATAAAACACCAGAATAGACTGCCATTAAATGGAGAAATATCTGAACTATAGACAAGGAATGCAACTAATGGCAAAAAAAAAAGCTGAAATCAGGATGACCTCCTCTCCAGTGTGTGTTAGCATGTAAATAGGGCATCATAAAAACAAAACAAAAAAAATTTTTTTTGAAGTAACTCCAATATGTTTAATAAAACAAAATGTCACCTAACTCCCCAATTTCTTCCTGAAGCATTTGAAGTAATCTTCACAGCAACATTAACATTTTCTATTTTCAGAAAGCATTGTCATGAGAGAGAAAAAAGGAAGACAAGGTAATATGAAGAGGGTAAAGAGAAAAAAGCAAGAAAAGAGAAAGAAAAATAACGCAATAGAATGGTAGAAAGAGAAATAAAATCCAGTCAAATAGCAGCAAAGAAAATGAGGAGGTAAGGCTTTAGCAATTTGGCAGAAATCATCTCTTTGTTTTACAAAAAAAAAAAAAAAAAAAAAGCTGGAGTGATTTTAGAAATCCACTTTTTCTGGATTAAATGAAAAAAAATAAATAAATAAATAAAAAAGATAAATTCTGCTAAAAGCAGAAAACTCATTAATGATAGTATGGAATTCTGACATATCCAGCCCACCCAATTATTTTAACACAATGCACAAACTTTTCCCTCAGCCCAATATACTTCCTTCTTTTTTATGTATATTTCCTTCCATATTTTTTTTGTGGCATTTACAGCCTTAGTTTCCATATTCGCTTTACCTACACAGATGTCAAGTTGGTATATTCTTTTGTAACTGCTTTCCCTGATCTGATGAGCACTTTTAGTACAAAACTCAGCATCATCAGACTGATTAAACAGTAGCATCAATTATTTTTTATTACTAACTCTGCCCTCATAACATTGAGCATTTTTTTGCAGACTAACCTTTTAACTTATAATAGCATTTATCTAAAAGTCTCGATTGAAGACCAATCAACACAGCAATCCATTGTCAACTCAGACAAATGACAGCTAGTTTCAATTCTAGTAACAATGTTAGCTGATAATGCGTTCTGAATTATGTTTCACCATTCTGAGCCATAGTTTGAAACCTGCACTTCACTGTTTTATCTAACTCTGAAGTGAAAACAGATTGATGACTTCTGATAAATTCACCTTATTAATGCTGAAGGACATGATTGGACCAGTAAAGATGTCTTTAAAGAACAGCTTGTTGAAGGGAGGTTATTCAACTAATTTGTTTGAATCGATTCATTAATGTGGATTACTTTAGTAAAATTGTCAGGAATTCACTTTTGTATATATAATAATTAAAATACCCATCTCAAAAGAGTTTTTTTTTTTCTACCACATTTATGTCCTCTTATCAAGATTATGAAATCCAGATATAATGTTACTAAATCTAGAATCCTCATCATAACTTTGAGCAAAATATATTGCATGATTTTAATCCAAAAAAAAATGTACAAAATTTAAAGCTTAAGTTTGAAGAAATTGAAATTTGCGGAATCTTGCTTAGTGATGCCATTGAGTGAATTCTATACATACATATACACATACCTAACTTTATATGAATACAAATAATACAGAAATGGTAACTGACTACACGAATGAAATTGTATTTCAATCACAGATTTCATCAAATCATTGATTTTAATACATAGTTGTTAATATTTGAAAATTTGGAAAATCAAATGTTATATATTTTTTATTAAATGATTAAAATAATTTTTTTCCTGAAACTTTTGTTCTTAACGCAACTTATACAGTTTTTTTTCTCTTCATTTTTTGTGGTATTAACCCAATGGGTTGGCCCCTTGTGGAGAGAGAAAAGATACGTCTGCTGTTGTTGACGATTGTTGCAATTGTAATATTGCAGTTACAAACAAATAAAGGAAAGAAATGAATAAAAACCTGGGTTGGCATTTTTATTTATTTTTTTTTAAATGTAAGTCATTTATTACCATTTTTTTCTTTTTCTTCGTTTTGACACAAGCTTAAAAGCCTCTTGCATCTGCTCCACTACACACAGGCCATAGACAGCCATTTCTTATACGTCCATCTTTTCCGACGTGCACTCTTTCTCCGTTCATTTTACATGTCAGTCACCTTTGGTGTCGACTTTTTTCTTCCCAACCACATGGTGTCCTTTTTTTTCTTTTTGCGTCAGCTCATGCGCACTTCCTAATTTGCATACATGTTCAAAGCTCCTGCTGCTAATACAATCACTTGCCATCCATCCTGCTGCTGCTGTTTTCATATGTGCTCTGTCAGTATCGACGTGTGTTGTGCAATTAGCACAAATTTTGAATAGAGAAATTTGGTGACATCTTTGAAAATATTATTTCATAAGTTTAATTTGAAAATTTAGAAAACAGAATAATATTATATAATTATTTCATTAAACGATTACAATCTTTTTTTTTTTTTTTTTTAAACTTTCGTTATTAGTACTTTAGTTAATAGCTGCTCATATATTTATACCACTAAGCCACCTGAGGACGATTATTCTGCTAGTTGTCAGATGTGAGTGACCATTGGTACAAAGCTGAAATTGAAATTAATTTCCTAACCGACCCTTTCCCCCTCCTCTTCTCATTATCATTAGAAATATAAACATTTTTATTTATTTATTTATTTTTTTTTTTTTAACTAATTCTGTTTAAATTTTTTAATTTACAACTGCATCTACTTGTCACAATTACGCCTCATAACCGGCTGACAGATCTGTCTCAACTAAGAAAGTCAAAATTAAGAGAAAGACATGTGGGAGGAAAGAGACCGGAAGTCATTCTGTAATGGAACAAAAGTCTTCTACTGTCCCTACCTACATCATGAACTTGAGTAAAGTATGGAGAAATTGATATTTTCAGAGAGAACTGTCATAAAAGGGGAAAGGAAAATGGATACGCAAGACAAGACAAGATAGAGAAAAGGAGGAAGAGAAGAAAATAAAATGAGAGAGAAAGGAAGAAAGTGGAAGAGAGATAAAACTCAACCAAATAAGGACTTAAAGGCTCTTACAATTTGCATAAAATTAGCCTTTTTTGTTATCCATATATATATATATATATATATATATATATATATATATATATATATATAAAATGAACTCATTTTTTCCCTTTGATTTTGACCTTAATAGGATTGAAAATCAAGACATTTCATGCAAATGTAATATGCACAAACTGCAGCACATTATCTGAGGTGTGTTATAGGCCTATTACCTCTATACTTCCTCAATAATCGTGGATTCCTATATTTTTTCTGGTGAGAGTTCATAAATCTTTGTAAAATCTTTTCTCTCTAATAAATTCCTCCTACCCTCACTTCCACCATTGCGGATCAGTTCACAGGGGGCAGTACGGAGAAACACCAGTTTGGGTTTGTAAAAGAAACTGGAATGGACTGAATGAAATGCACCATTGGATTTAAGCGAATCGAAGGGTTATTTATGCCATTTTTTTTTTTTTTTTTTTTTTTTTTTTTGCTTTTCACTTTGTTTTTTTTGTTTTCGTTTTTCAGAACACGTCTGTCTTAAAGAAACTTAATATTTCTTCACTGTTATTTTTTGGAGAGGGGTTGCCAATTTTGTACAGAAGTTTAACATTGTTTTTATTTTTATTTTGATATTTAAAAAGGGTTACTTCTTGGCTTCTTCTTTACTTTACCCCCCACCTCCTTTCGCACACACCTCCAAACAACCGGGCAATGCCGGGTACCCCTACTAGTTAAAAATAAAAGGCGAATTTCAACCAAACAGCAGAAAAGTCACATTTAACGATTTAAACGGAATTCCACTTTTTCATAATTAAAATTTAAAAAAAAAAAAAAAGCTGATAACTCATCTTTGCATTACATATAAAAATGACTTTTTTTAAAAAAAAAATTTGCAAAAGAATTAGAAGAATAAACAAATTCCTTTTCGAAACTGAATTATCGACAAAATGCAAACCAATGTTCTCCTGCTGTGAATTTTACATCTACTTTTCGGCACTGAAGAAGAGGGCGTTACAGCTCTTGAAAAGAAATTGATTTATTTGTTTCCTGTGTCGGTTGTCGGTACGAATCTGATTATATAGACAAAGATGCACATCTCAATGATATAGTGAGCGCATTAAACCGTATGTTCCATCATCATGTGTATAGATCCTGTCATTTTGATTCTCAACTACAGATTTTTAATTCAAAAGTTGGTCAGCATTTTTTCGATAGTCCTGTTTGTGTTAATTCCTAGATCCTTCGTCATGGATCAACCAGTTTTTCCTTTTTCCTTTTCATGTAAATATCATAGAAGAATTTACATTTCCTACCAAAAACTTTTCTGTACATAGAAAGAATTTGTGTTTCAGAACTTTTAATATGAATGTCATTTACACAATGTCAATTCAACCTCAAACCTTCTTCAGGTGTATCTTGTTGAACTTTGGAATATTTTTGCCAAACTCGAGAATTTGGACGGAATTTTGAATGGAACCCTTTATTTACTTCATGTGATAGCATGCTCTTGTTCTGTCAGCCATGATTGGATAGAGGTCCTAAGTACAGTAGAACTCCGGGATACAATGACCCCGAGATACTTTTTTTCAGGTTACGATGTGGAATACGATTTTTTCCTCGCCCCTGGTTATGTTATTTGCTCCCCTTATAGTGTTATTCATAATGTTATTTGATTATATACATGTGTATTATATACTGTACTGTATTTTGCTACTAACTTTATATGTACTGTATAAAATTTTGCTTAGGCTCTGCCATACAGCGATTTCACCTCACGATCCCAACACTGGAATGGATTAATGCTGTATCCTGGGGTTCTACTGTAATTTGCTTTGCAACTTCAGGAGAATATCACCTTTACAACTGATTTTTCCAAGGACTCTAACCACTGCATCACGGGTCCTTGCAAACAGTCCTAGTATGAATTTTTGGGAGCCTTAAACCTAACTTATTTCTAGTTGATGAAAACAGTAGTCTGAGGAATCCAAATAATACGAATAACAAATCCTCATCTCAAAAATTCAGAAACATTTTAAGATGAGGATTGATAATTTGGATTATTCAGACTACTGTTCACATCTTGGAAGAAATTTGTTTATTCTTTAAATTTTTTTACAGAAATTCTAACGATTTCATTGGATGTATGATGTTAGTGTCATGGTCAATTTCATTTGAATTCTAACAACATTCCTCTGATGAATTTACTTGAAAGAAGATCTTCAGAAAAAACTTAAAAATTAACGTGACTTTACTAGCTATTAGCTGTACATAACAATGCACAATTTCTGTAATTTAATTTATTGACTATAATAATGGATGGAACGTTCAACCTCCAGAAGAGGGTCACTTAGAACTGATTGGTAGTAATGAATAAGCACTGCGATGAGAATAGAATGAAGTCATAAGTCTCTCATATTGGTTTATACCAGCCGATCCTACCTAGCGTTGTCCGGGATGCAGTAAAGTCATTTTAGTTTTTATTTATGATTTGTTTGCACTTTTTTAAACTTACACAGAAAAAGAAATAAGTGGTTGTCATATTTTTTTTTTTCTGAAGATATGGTTTACCTCGAAAATTTAAAACCAAAACCACGATACCATATTATTGAAATTTTTTAATATTGTCATTTATTCTCATATCCAACAGTGTTTCTCTACAAAATTGCATTATTATAGCCTTCAAGCAGTTCCTTACAAAATTTTAGCTGTAAGGTAGACAACTCCTATTATATTCTTCCATTTAAAATATTAGTTACTAGCTGTACATACCCAGAAAAATCATGTTGAAATCAAATTTGATGTTTAAAGGTTCTTTTCAATAATTGAAAACAATTAATAAGATAAAATATTTCAGTCAACTCAGGCCTTCATCAGTGACTTATAGGCATTCTTTTTTTTCTTCATTGTTCAACTGTAATAACAAATGTTCAAAGATAAGCTGTCATTTAGTGTTAAATGGAGATCATTGTTAATCTCCTGAATTTGTGTAGAGAACACTGGTGACGTGTGTATAGATTATGCATTCAATATTTCTACATCAGAAAGCACCATCTATAATATAAGAAATCATTTTTTAAATCAAATCTGATGCCCTTTTCTCTTCCCTGCAGCCTCTTTCTCACAAAAGAGACATGCGAGCCTGTCTCTGCTTTATCGTTATTTTCATAGCAAGTGCTCATCCGAGCTCCAATCTCCGGTCCCCCCCCCCGCCAAATATTTACAAAAAACACTCGTCTAGCTGAAACCACTATCAATGATTTCCCCCACTCTTTATCTGTGCCTAAACCTAAACATAGATTCTATGAACAAAGCTTCTTTCTTAGAACTGCACACCTGTGGAACTCTCTTCCATTTTCCTGCTTTCCAGCTGACTACAATATGGTTGTCTTCAAGTCCAATGTAAACAAGTTCTTGATGAGCCGTTCCCCTTAAGTAATCCAATTTACTAAATTTACACTACTAACGATTACTATATTGTCCCATTGACTACTGTACACTCTTTAAACTTATCCTCGAGTGGTCTCTGGGCCTTGATAAATGGTGACTTCTTTGTAAAAACAAAAAAAATGCTAGACCAATTTTTTTTTCAATAAATTAAAATGTAAATATTAGTTGTAAGGTAGACAACTCCTATTATATTCTTCCATTTAAAATACAAGTTATTCCTCTTACGTCATTTGATGCTATCAGCTATTTCTTTTTACGTCTGTTTTTGAAAGAAAATAAGAATTTTTTAACAATTATTTAGTATTATTAAATGAAAGAATATACCATTTCTACTAATCAATAACACAAAATTTAATGTTGACAGAAAAACAATAGCTTTCATCTGTAATTGACATTTGCTGCAAAAAAAAGATGTCTCCCCTGCAAAAAATATTCTGAGCAGGAATAATTACACTAGCAAAGAAATTAAAACAAATTACATTTAAGGATGAGAGTTCATATAGAAACGTTGTTTTAATTTGAATAAAATAAAATATGGATCAAGTGCGCTTGAAAACCAAATCACAACGTAATATTAGGAAAATAAATTAATATTTTACTTGTTTGAAATTTATCACAAATATATTTCAGAGGTATACTCCATCTTCAGTGTGTTGTTTTGTTTCTTTTTCCAAAATTTCAAAATACAACTGCTAGATACAATGTGCGGCTCTTTACAAACAGACTTCTTTCTCCAACTTTACAACATGGCAAAGAAAAAGAAATGGAAAAAAAAGAAGAAACAAAACAACACACTGAAGATGAAGTATACCTCTGAAATATATTGGTGATAAATTTCAAACAAGTAAAATATTAATTTATTTTCCTAATATTACGTTGTGATTTGGCTTTCAAGCGCACTTGATGCATATTTTATTTTATTCAAATTACATTTACTTTTTTTCTTTTAAACAACATGGACTAATGCTAAACATAAAAAAGGGAAATGGTTACTCTAAATGACATTTTAGATCAGCAGTTATTTAGGTCTGAATTAAAAAAAAAATCCCGTCAATTTTTTTTCCAATTTTTGGTCAGTTTTTTTTTTTTTTTTAAAATAGGATGCCCCATCAGCTAGACATTCACCTGCTATTTCATATATAAGAGATCCATTAAGAGTCTAACCACTCCAATTGTTTGAATCTCTTTTGTACTTGGTTCACTGGGTATATTTGCCATATAGTTTTTTAAATTCTTTTTCGTAAATTTGGTTGCTCCTATAATTACTGGAATGATAGAAATCTTCCTAAGATTCCAGTCTGTTTATGTATTAGAACTAGAAAATGTTCTGTCACTCAATCAAAATTTTCAACATATAGTAATAGTAAACTTACATTGTCTTTGACATTCACTTGTGCTCCGGCATCAAGGAGCATCTTGACAATTTCTGGTTTTCCTTGGGATGCCACATGAATAGGGCAACAATCATGCTGTTAAGAGATTTAAAAAAAAAAGTATCATTAATTATTTTTTTAATAAATAGACAAAGATAAACGCACTGGACACAATGATAATCAAATTCATGTATTTTTTTAATATTTTATTTGTTTGATGCAAATCTACATACTATTAAAAAGTTATGGTGCTTTTAAAGTTTGTTTGCAAATAGTAACATACGATTGGTTAAAAACAAAGAGGAACAGGCAGAGTACACATTACTAATGTAGTAGTTTTTATGATGTCAATAACTTTGCATGAGGTTTTTAACTGGATACATTTTTATCAATTAAAAGAAATTAACGTAACATAGTAGACTAAAAAACATTACAAATATATATATCTGTATTAAACTAAGTGATCTTTGTTTTTATTGGATAATCTGCACAGAAAAGTAGACATAAATAAATTAAGTTTGCTTTAAAACATAATTTCTAATAAAAGGAGTTTGGTCGCACCATTGAAAAAATTGGGAGGTGACACTGATCTAGTGGTTAACGACATGGACTGACAACCTGGGTGTCCTTAGTTCAAATCCAGTGTGCTCCATAAAAATCCCTTTTACTTAGGATGTTGACAACCTTCACGTGGTCTTCCTGCAATCCACAATGTATTTATAGAAAGAATTCTAACTAGAAAAATATCAGGGAAGCCAATGCCAACTTCGAATTCATACGATGATTGAATACATGATTTCATATTTGAAAAATTTACAACACCAAATAATGTTATATAATTTTTTTTATTAAATAAAGAAAAATCATTTTTAAATTATTTTTTTTCTGAGACTTTCTGTGGTATGTACCTTTTTCAAAGAAGACTTATTTTTCTTTTCATTGTATTTTGCTAATAAAAACGTAAATACATTCATCATAGTTACTTACTTCTCTTATGCAAATACTAGTAGCATAATTTTTAACCAAAGTTTCAGTTTCACAACATTGTTATTGTACTAGCTATAAAGCGGTAAAAGCTAAGTAAAGATGGAAATTGACATAGCCAGGTATTGTACTAACAAGGAGCGGGTACAAATGGTTATAGTCAGCTAACATACTTCCTAACTTCCAGCGTGGCTGCTATTGAAAGCGGTGACAAGGTAAATCAGTTCCTTTGCTTTTTTTTCTCTCACACTTTTATCTCCCTTTATTTTTTAGGTTTTACTGATCGTTCTTTTTTATTTAATAATCATTAAAAAGTTTTTTCGATCTTATTTTCGTTAAAAAAAAAAAAATTTCAATAATACTTAAGAATTATTGAACTTTTTTTTTTTAAAGAATTATTGAATTTTTTTTTTTTTTTTTAAGAATTATTGAAAACATTCTAAAAAACCTTTTAAACCTATTTTGTATTGGATACATCTTTTACAATGTTTGAAATTTTCTTATTTTGATTTCATGAATTTTATTTTTATGCTTTCATAATTATATTTATTATAGAAATTGAAATATAAAAATTTTATTTTTAAAATTAAAAAAAAAAAAAACGCACTTCTATAATTTCATAAACATACTTCTTATAAAATTCCAAATAAAATAACTTTTGTTTTTTAATTTTATTATTAAACATGCAAATAAAGACTAATTGTGTTATTTTTATTTTGTATTAATTTTTATTGCATACTTTTCAATAATGTCATTTTCTTATATTTTATTTCAATAAATCGCTTCACAATAGAAATACTGAAGAACAATAAAAGTGAAGGAACTGATTTGCCTTGTCACTGTTTCTGGTAGCAGCCACACCGGAAGTTAGGAAGTATGTTAGCTGACTATAACAGTACAAGCTAGTACACTTAAGATAATTGACTAATCTTCAAACTTGATATATGACTTACTTCTCTTATGTGTTTTAAAAATATTTTTGAGTGGGTCTTATCTTATAGAAATGAGCCTTTCATACTCACAGGTTGACAAATAAATTGAGAAGTGATCGGTGACCTCAAGGTCATTCTCTAAAACATGGTGCAAAATATTTTGAAAATATTTTAAGTTAATAAATCTAAAAATTGAATGAAATATTTTTTTTTATGAAAATCAATTCAGACAGGGCATGAAGCCACTTGATGTAAGGAAATAAAAGATAAGTAAATAACACCTCAAGGTCAAAAACTAGCCTACAATAAGCATTGTATTAAAACTTAAATACTTATATTTAATACTAGTGGAGTTTCCCAGCTTTGCCTGGTTTATAAAATATGCTTAATATATTTTAATTCATGCAGATTTCATATTTACTATTACAGAGCCAATTCTCTATTGAATATTATATTGTACCTAATATATAGGACTGATTAAAAAAAAATGACTTGGGTGGCATCAGCTAAAATTGAAACTCCAGCTGCATTCCCTACCATTTTAGCTATCAACAGATAGCTAAGAAAGATTTAAAATTATACTATTTTAAACTATGAATGAATTTACGCATGCACAAAAGTAATAGAAATATGTCAGCAAGTTGAAATGAACAGTTTACATTTCAACTTGCTGACATATTTCTGTATGCATTATTCATCCATCCAAACAAAGATATTACTCATTATAAACCATCTTCAGTGTATGATTACTATTTCTTGTTAATTTTAGTGTTATATGAACAGTAGTTTAAGAGCTTATCAATTAAATATTTTCACACAGACACACATACATCTGTAACATAACGCATATGGGCGCATGAGAAAATCAGCAGCAGTCTATGATAGCTGACTAGTGAAAATATTAACAGCAGTAACTGTCTTAGCACACATGCAAATTAAGCAAGTGTACACATGCTGACGTCACCGGTAAAAAAGAAAAACAAGGCAGAAAAAAAAGTACAGTATGTGGTCGAACAAAGAAAGTGACCAGAGACGTTTTGACTAATGTACAGCGATAAAAAAAATGTGTCACAGGATTAAAAAAAAAAAAAAAAAAAAAAACAGAGACAAGTGATGATAGACACATGCATGAAATAGCATCTTAACAGACATTTTGAAACACAGTGAAGTCCGTTGTTGGAAATTAGTGGAATAAATGCTTTTTGTATTTACTTAAAAAAAATGCTAAGTAACATTTTACAGATTCTTTTTATCTTTAATACTAGCGGGTTTCACGAACTCGCTATTGTTTCTTTAAAGTTAAAGCTACATGAAATACAAAATGTCTAACAATACACATTTCATTCCTAACAGAAAGTGTTGTATATATTCATAGAGATGAATGAACAGAAAAAAATGTATTTATCTTTTAAAAATGATTGTAAATAGAGAAAGAAACAAAGGGGAAAAAGTCAAATTGCCTGAGCAATAAGATGTGAGTGATTAGAAATCGATTGCAACTTGTTGAAATTCATGTTAATGTTGTCTAAAGTAAAAAGGTGGAAAGGAAGAGTTGAACAAACACTAAACTTTTGTTTACAAAATAAAATACATTTAACCATGATTGTTATTTATATTAAAATCGAAACAATCATTGAATGATAACAAGTAGGGTAAACTAAAAGAATACCAAACTCAAAGGTTAAAAGTAATACAATTTAAAGTAATACAATTTAAAGTTTAGACAATTTAAAGTAATACAATTTAAAATAATACAATTTAAAGTTAATACAATTTAAAGTAATACAATTTAAAGTAATACAATTTAAAATAATACAATTTAAAATAATACAATTTAAAGTAATACAATTTAAAGTAATACAATTTAAAGTAATACAATTTAAAGTAATACAATTTTCGATATAGCAAAATACAAAAAATACATATCACCATTTAACAAAAAAAATAGAGAAATTAATTTATTGATTGCGGACTATTATCCTCATCTTTCTTAGTTGTTGCTTCACAACGTTTCAGCCAACTATTCCACTGACCTTCGTCAGAGAAATAATTGGCCGAAACGTCATGAAACAACAACTAAGAAAGATGAGGATAATAGTCCGCAATAAATAAATTAATAAATAATACTCATCTCAATAATGAATTCCAATTAAATAATATATAATAGTAGAGAAATGTTTATTTTTTTGTCCTTCCTTTTTTGTTTGTTCCTGCAACAGTACCAGACAATGTGTGGGTCTGAGTGGTTGAAATGTAACAACACATTACACATCTACTGTTTTATTTATATAGATTTAAAAAGAAGTTTACTTTATTGCAAATAGTAAATACATAATCAGATCGAAAGCGAGTGAAGGCCGACTATTTGCCTTCTGCATTTATGGCTTTTATTTCTGCTCATTTGTGTCATTAGCGGCTTTCTGTATGTATCATATCACTGCGGGGATACGTAGCTTTTACTTAGAAAGTTCCTCTCTACTCCATTTTCATTGTTAAAATTTACCATACTATGACCACCTTTACACGCCTGTATCTAAATATTATTACACTACTAGAAAAACCTATCATTACTGATGGAATGGATACACTAACTTGAAATAATTCCAAATATACGAAGGGAGGGAAGGGGGTTCCAAAATTAATGCCTCCTATTTTTTTTATTCTGCTTGAATGGATCGGAAAGAATTGTAAATTGCATTGTTATGATGACTGAACTTATGCATTCATGACCTGATGCAGATATTGACAGTGTGAGACTCTAAGAAAGCAACCCCTGCCATGGATGTGCAGCAGAAGCAGAGATGCGTCATTGAATTCCTGGCAGAAATGTTCATTGAGAATAGCAGTGACTATGTAGAAAAGTAAATTCTGGAGCAGAAACGGTCACTTGTTTTAATGGTACCACTCTTGTGTTTGTAGCTCTTCAACTTTTGAGGTTTTACTTTTGGAATGTCACTTGTATTATTTAAAAAAAAAAAAAAAAGAACGAAAAAAAAAAAAAAAGAAACTAAATAAAACTTACCGTATAGGAGACCCAGTTGACATCAACTGATCCTTCCTTTAAAAATTTCTTTACCTCGGAAATCCTTCCATAGCCACATGCCTCCCAGAATTTCTCTTGTCTGCTAACAGCTTGCCCCATCTTTTTATGAGCTGGTTATCTGAAAAGAATTAGGATAGCAATCATAGATAAAGGAGAAAAGAAATACACAGACTGCAGTTTGTTCAGAGTATTATATTATATGGATTAAAGTTCTTCTGCAGAAAAAAAGCTATGGACCATACGACATTGGTGATTTTCCTTCAGTTCAAAAATTCCCAGGGATCGATCTACGTTTCGTTGGGGTTCTCTATAAGCTCTACTCATGCATTGATATTGGTTCTTTAATTCATGTTATCAATATAATTGAACTATATATATATATATATATATATATATATGTATATATATATATATATATATATATATATATATATATATATATAAAATGAAATACTGAAATGCTGTAGGATTACAGATTGTATAATACTGTAAACAAAGTCCAAATAAATATTAGTATCAATATTTATAAGACGTTTCTGTATATTTATTGTTTCAACTTGTAGTATTCTTTTTATACTATCATTTTAACTTTAATTTTCAATTTATATGCTAATAACATTTCCTCCGATGAGATGAGCCGTTCATTGAAAATCCATGGGTTAAGGAAAAAACTTTAATAATTATTTGTAGTTCTACATAATTTAACTCAGCATTTCCATTTATATATATAACAAATGACAAAAGTCTATATTCCAAATTTCATGATATTGACCCTCTTACAACTTATTTCTATAAGAAAAGGTGAACTATAATTGAAAAAAAAAAATCATGTTTCCACAGAAATATATATGCATATTATATATATATATATATATATATATATATATATATATATATATACACACACACACACTCACAAAAATGTCACTTGAGGAAGCATATATTTAATAATATAATGGGCGTGTACTACAGTACTCCAAACCCCAGAGAATGTAATGCCATATAGGATGGGCTTAAAGAATAAAACACATACTGCTCCATCCTCAATGAGGTAACCCTTGAAAGGATGTTATAACAGAACAGATACTGCACTATCCTCTCTCCACAAAAAAAAAAAAGAGAATGCGTAAAAGGATGGTATCATGACGAATATATACACACACACACACACCTCCTCCAATAAGGAGGTAATGGTCACATCACAACAGAACATACTATGCTATCCTCCACCACCTTTAAAAAAAGAAAGAGGAAAATCAATATCTAGGAGGATGATATGACAACAGAATAGATACTAATAAGGAAAGTCAATGATAAGTGCAGAATGGACAAATTCTGACCCAGAAAACAGCAATTCTTTCCCTCTGTCAGAAACATCACCCATTGAATGTGAGGACTAATGGACAAAATAAGGAAACTTATTTAAATAGGTACAATCAAAAGATTAGGAACCAACTCGGAACAGATATTATTCCTGTAAAATATAAACGAATCAAAGAAATAACAGAGTCTGAATGATCGGAACCATTTTGCGTACGCCATATATGGAGATGGAAACGTTTGCTTAAGTGTTTTGTTAATTACAACAGATGGGAAAAACATTTCGAAACGATTTGTAATTAGATGAGACCAACACAATCGGTTAATGTATAATTAAAAAGAATGTTTAATTAAAAAGAAAAGAATCAGAATATCCAATGCCAATTTCGTGCATTAAAGTGCGCGATACAAAGCAGAACACAATGAAAGAGAAGAGAAATAATTCCTAGACATGTCTCATCCCATCTTAAATCACTTAAATCGATTTATTGCTTAATAAATTTATTTATTGTTTAAATAAAACTAGAATACCTGCCTTAAGACGGGTAAAATAAATTCCCCAAACAGAACAAATTTTTTGCACCGTTTTTACGTCCCCTTACAAAGGTTAAAATTAACATATAATAATATCAAATCTTATGTCTAGAATACTTATGCCAATTTTGGTAAAAATCCATTACATGATTTTGATTATAGAAAACATCTAAAATTTAAGGGGTCTTATGAAGAAATTGAAATTTGTAGAATTTAATTTACTTGGCATCTAATGATTATGGATCAAATTTAATGAAATTCTGCTATATTTCATTTTTCAAATTAGGACGTTGTGCCTATATTATGCCCCCTAAACAAACTTTAAGAAACTCTAAAGAAACTGAAATTTAGAGAATATTTATTAATTGACGTGTAAAAACTATAATTAAAATTTCACAAAAATCGAACATATCTGAATTTTCACAAAGGGCTTCTACCTCTCTGCAATAAATTAAGTTAAATATAGCCCACGTTATCCATTCTTATGCCTGGCAGCTCTATTCCAAAATTAAGAATGTTTGATTAATTAGTTTAGGAATATATCCTGTACATACAAATATACACATACCTAATATATACATAGACATTATATATACACACACACATAATACTTGTATGGTTGCTTTTGCTTTTTTACTACATATTATTGCAATAAAACTACAGTGTTTATAAGATAGTGCTCAATAACGAGTAGAGCTGTATTATAGTATTTTTTTTAATTTAGTTTTTATTATTTTCATATTTTTACCTATTTTTTGCCTATTTATTTATACAAATATTGAGCAACCTTTTCTCATATATCGTTTTTTTTTTCTTTTTCCATTTTCTTACTTTGTTCTAGTTAGAGATGGGGCATGCTACCAGATGCCAGACACTCACCTGCTATCTTATACATTCCAAACGAAAGATCTTTTTAAAATTCTAATTGTCCATTTAAGTGCAATTATTTGAATATCTCTTGCACTTGGTTCACTGGGTATATTTACGAGATAATTTTCGAAATTCTTTTTCATGAGTCTAGTTGCTCCTATAATTACTGGAATGATAGAGATCTTACATTATATATATATATATATATATATATATATATATATATATATATATATATGTCATCTATAAGTTTAAATGCCTGCTAGAAGAGTATAACTCCTATAATAAAAAAAAAACAGCAGTTATGTTAGTTACACAACGACCATACTATCTCGTCGCCTTACCATGAATAATGTAGAATCTAGTGCTATATTACAACATTTACAGAAAAAACATAACTGCCTCCTCTCCAAAGTTAGAGAAAGTCAGTCACACACGAATAATGCACCATGAAACTAACATTAAAAAATTTTTAATTTTGGAAAAACTATATCTAATGATTATGGATCAAATTTAATGAAAATTTGCTCAATTTCATTTTTCAAATTAAGAAGTTGTGCCTATATTATGCCCCCCCAAAAGCCTTTAAGAAACTGAAATTTGGAGAATATTTATAATCCTAACCCCCTTCCTCCTTCTGACCCTGCCCTCACCTCCAAACCAAACACTCCCTACCTCCTCACTGGGCACCAACGGCTTCACACGCATTAACCGTTCTGACTGCTACTAACCACTATTCTCCCATCAGCACAATCAAATCTTACACATTCTCCTGACGATGTCTTGACAAAAGACGAAAGCAATAAAAATTGTGACATGCTTCAAAGAGAAAAATCCAACTATGGAACATTTATTAATACCAAAAAACAGAAAAGTTGAAAAAAGTAAAAAATGGTATAACTAAACAGAAGCTGCAATCCTTAATTTTTTAGATGAGATGTGAATGTTTGTGTTATATTGATTAATTGGACAATTATTCTCATCTTCAGTGTTTTGCACAATGTTTTGTCGCTGCAACTTGCGACCTTCTTAAAAATATGCGTGGGTATCGATTCTGCGTTTCGTAAAATATTTTTCACTAATATTAACAATTAGTATAGATATCCCGAAAAACTGAATCATAGGAAAGCCTTTAAAAAATATCTTAGTAACCCCTGAAGATTGAACCTTCTTTATGATCTACGGACCGATCCTCAAACCCATGGTTCGAATTTCTTGTAATGCAGAGCCAACCCTCTTTTCCTTAGTAGAGAAAAAGAAGCATGTTTTCAACACCCAAAGAAGGTCGCAGGTTGCAGCGACCGAAACGTTGTGCTAATAACACCCAAGATCAGAATATTTGTCGGATTCATCAACATAATAAAAAAGCTCTCTGTTGTTTTTAACAATGTTTAAATGAAAAAATGCTGCCTAAATATACACGATGTGTGTGTGTGTGTGTGTGTGTGTGTGAAAAGGTTAAATAAATAGTTACTCGTCATATTAACAGGCAGAAATGATAAGTAGGACAGTTTGAAATTGGAGAAAATGGCATCTATTGTTCAGTCAGTCAATGGTCGAAGGAACTCAAGTGGTTTGCAAATACTCAAGAAGTCTATTTTTGTTGTATAGAAAGAGCACAATGTTTGTTTAGATTTCTTTCTTACAGGTAACTTTGTTTTTCACGCCTTACATTAAGTGGCTTCATGCTTAGTCTAGAACAATTTTAATAATAATAATAATAATAATAATAATAATAATAACACCCCCCCAAAATTGCCAATCCACTTTCTGAAAATAAAAATTAGAATACAAATTGTTTTTTTCAAAGCTGCAGAATAACTTATCTAGCTTTTTTTTTTCTGAATATCTCTCATCTTTTCTTTCTTCTTTATCTTTCTTCTTTTCTTCTATCTTAAAAAATAGAGCTAAATTTTCCCTTGATTCATTGGCCTTAATAGTTTTTTAAACAAAAGTTACACACTTTAAATTGTTTAGTCAGTAACTTATGCCAAATATTAGTTTGTGGTTTTAAAACAATATTCTTATTTTCAATAAATTTTATCGATTTTTATTCTTTTATTAGTTGTATTTAGAAGAAGAGGATAGAGGTTTTACCCTCTCATTCACATCTACTTCAACTATCCCCATTAACACCGGGAAAAGAATTTAATAAGATACATTTTTACAGATCCACCAGAAAAAAAGAGAATTTATTCAAACACGTTTTATATTCGTTAGCTTTTTGGCACCTCAATTTGTTGTTCTGTTTCCTTTTTCTTTTTGCTGACTGCCTTTAACTTAATCTTATTGCTTTTCTTTCTTTTCTTTTTCAGTGTCTCTTTCATTAATTTTAACTTATTTTTCATTGGAGTTTTTCTTTCTTATGTTACTATCTCTCTTTCTCTACTGCTCTTTCCCTCTCTCCTTTTTATTTTTCTATTTCTTTTTTTCATTATATACTAGCGAGGGGTACCCGGCGTTACCCGGGTGTTTGGAGGTGTGTGTGGGGGTTAAAAAAAAAAAAAAAAAAGTAAGTATGAGGATCGAACCTGAACCCTTGAGGCAAAGTTGTAAATTAAAGTGTGAAAAAAAAACAAAAAACGTGCGACGTTAACCATTGCCCCACCGCGAGATGCTAACAGAAACACATTTGAATTTATTTAATTACTTGGATTTGACAGGTGCCCGTTTTAATGAGTTAATGAGGTCAAGTTTGACTGCGGGATAGTATTTTATTTACTGCGGAACGCTTTTTTTTATTTATTTTCCCAAGATGTTATAGGAAAAAGACTAACCCCACATACGGCGAGCGACAAATGTTGAATATTCATCTTCCTGAAATCGAGCAAATTAAATAGACAGGCGAGCTTCATTGTTAACTGTGAGATATTACGAGTTATATGTGATATAAAAAGTTTTTAAAAGTTGTGAAGCGACCGACCGCTTCTCTGAAAAAAGCCTTTTGTTGACATACAGAAAAAGCGAACACACATACACACATACATACATTTTCGCTTTTATATTTATAGATTACTGCAATCATCTTTTTGATTGTACATCATATTTTTCCTATGCCTTTGGTCTCTGGAGAAAATTTTTTTTTTCTTAATTCTCTACTTTTTGTTGTTTTTTTTTAATATATATTTTAATATAAACTCCATTTTTCAATTCATTGCGAATTAAGTATAAATTTAAACGATCCATTTTTTCCTTAAAAAGAATTTTAAGGAATGTTATTTTTTTGTCGAATCTGATATTTTCACTCTTTCACTGTCTTTTTATTAAATACTGCATCATTTATACATAGATGATCGTTTATACATACATGATCTAAAGTCATATAGACATGCGCATTTACCAACGGGTGCACTGCTAACACAGAATTCTCTTGAGGATCTTCCTACCTAGGAATCTTGCCCTGGATTTTACTATCAGCTTACATCATCTGGATATTTACCATTTAATAAATGGAATGCCACTTTAACGATTTTACATAAACTATTTATAAAGTTTTCGACTTTTTTTCTGTTTATTTCCAACCTATAACTTCTTTCTTACTTTCATTATAAATATTTTTCATTTTTACTCCTCATCATATTTCCGTCTGTCTTATCTAATCTTTCCCCTACCCCGAACTTTTTATTTTTTTTCAGCGTTTCTTCTTCTTTTTTTTTTTTTTTTTTTTTTTAAATGATACCCATTATTTTATCTCCTACCAATAAATACTTATTTTTTTTCCCTTTCCATTATTCATTTATTTTCCTATTCATATGTGTATATATATATATATATATATATATATATATATATATATATATATATATATTTTATATATATATATTTTATAATCTAAATGTTCTTAAGCCAGTCTTTATTTTTTATAATGTTGGTTCTTCTCTGATGAAAAGAATTTAGCTTTGAAATGTCATAGCCTAAAGACATTTTTTCCCCTTTTCTTCTCTTTATTGATCTGATGATATAAAATTCTATGTAACTTTTATTCCTTATCTTTTATATACACACACACACAGTGTAACAAAAAAAAATGTACTCACACTTTAACTGTTATAAACATTGTCTTGACAATAAATGGCTATCAATTTGAACATTTGCGAACACGATTCTTCAATTACATTTGTCTTCTGTATTCAAACTATTCCATTTCACTATATTCATAATGTTAGATAATAGCTAAATAGTTAAAAGTTAAATTAGCTATTATTTATCTACCTACCCATTGATATTGTTTAAAATAGTTTATATTGGAAGTTATTTATTGTTTAGAGAATAAATTGGTCATGAATGTAAAAATGGGTTCTAGCTTAAGATGCTTACATAAATTAACTAAGTTAGATATAAACAAAATGACCTTCAACAGTTGCATATGTGAAGAGGTCACACCTTAGGAGCTTTTGATGATGGTATAATGGAACTGACAGGTCAATAAGATTAGATTGGGAAGTTTAAGTTTGGTCACCAAAGTGAACAGACACTCTCAAAGTCTGAGAAGCGAAGCTAGAAAAAAAACAAGCATGTAGACACATAAACAGACTCTTGTGAAGACCACTAAGATAACCGAAATAAATGTATATTTTTAAAATATAAAGACGTCGTTTCTGTGGTTTCACAAAAGAAGAAAAAACAGGTGTCTTAATTGGTTATGGTGTTGGTCGTTGCATGTTTATCACAGAGCCCAGCAGTGAAGATAGAAGAACTCCTGGAGAAAGAAAAGGTATGAAACATTGTATTCTTCTTCTATAATAATTACTTTTTATGTCACATATCTCCATGTGATAATCCTTCTATACAACAATACACAAAGGTTTTATCGTCATTTAAAAGTGAGTGAATTTTTTGAGACACCATATATATCCCACTCCAAGCTTCTTTAGACATATATATATATATAACTACTTCATTTACTCGCATAAGATTAATATACAAAAGTATAAATTTATGCGTAAACTTCCAGTATTTACTTCAAAAGTGCTCAATACGTAGGTAGAGCTAGTTAGTAAGTTATAAATTTAAAATACATATGGCGATCAAGCTACACTGAATATTTTGTGTTTCATTCAGTGTAGCTTAATCGCCATGTATATTTTATAACTTACTAATATATATATATATATATATATATATATATATATATATATATAACAATCCCTCAAATTATATGCTTGAAACAAAAACCTTGGAAAAATAGTCACTGTTTTTCTGAATTGTATGCAATCAGCACTTATTATCATGGCCAACTGCTTACAAGAAAGTTATTTAGAAAATAATTGTTTAATAATAGCCTGACTTTATCTAAACAGATAAATAAAAATGTCAAATAACTGGATAACTAATTCCAAGATAGAGATTATGTTTTTCAATGAAGTTTGTTCGTGTTCAGCCTTGCGACATTACTTGACCAATCGTTAACAAATTTGGTGAAAATATCCATCATGGTCATGGAACTGATTAAATTTTGTGATATTTAGGTAAAAACAAAAAAAAAAAAAATCAAGGTCACAGAAGAGATGAAAGTCGCTTTTAGCAATAATTTGGATTCTGTTCACCATAGAGACTCGATTTTTCCAAATTTGATGTATGCATCTGGTGCTCTTTGATAACCGTAACCAATAAGCAAAATTTCAGCCTGATCAGGTAAACAGTTTTTGAGTTATGAACGCTTCCATGACATAACTTTGGGAATACTTCATACAATATTGAGAAGTAAGGCTTAGATAATACTTTGGCTCATCTTCATGTTGTCAGATGGGGGTGTTCAGTTTCGTGACTGTCTTATGTTCTTGTTGTTAAATATAAACACTATTTAAAACAACAGTGTCATTCAGTATTATTTTTATTGGAATCTTTTGAGATAAGTAATTTGTATATCTTATTTGCAGGCTATTATCCTTATCTTCATAGTTGTTTAACTTCGTTTCAGCCAACTATTCCTCTGGCCTTCTTCAGGTGGTTAACTGCAATGGGATAGGAATGCTGACCTGATGATGGAAGACCAGATAAGAATGAATACTTGAATTTATAAAACCAAAAATCTCAACCTTGATCGCCTTTCGGGGCTCGTGGTGGATTGGATAGAGGTGTTGAATCTCTATCCAATCTATGGTTCCAGGTGAGCATTGTCTGAAGATAACAGTTTCAATCCTACCCAAAGCCAGCCGGAGGATTAGTTAGTAAAAAAACGTGGTGAGACAACAAAAACTATGGAAGGCAGTAATTACTGAGGATGCAGTTAAGAAATTGAGCATTCTTATCCTGTCGCAGTTAACCACCTGAAGAAGGCTACAGGAATAATTGGCCGAAATGTGGTGAAACAACAACAATGAAGATGAGGATAACAGTCTGCAAATAAAATAAATAGATGTCATTCTATTTAAATATTTATTTTGAAGGCTTTCTGTTTTGATTACTATTGTAAGTGTTTATAGTTGTAAAATGAATTGAAGACGAGATACGAAAAAAGAGTTTGTTTTTCTTTGTGAAGTAAATGTTTAAGCATATACATGGATCTGTTATTTTTAATACTTTAATAATAATAAATATCACAACCTACCTTTATGTGATCTAAAATGGCCAACCAATTGCTGCATTTTTTCAAAATTACAGAATTTTAATGTTATTTAACCTACTTAATTGATTCTAACCAGCTATATATGGCATAGTCATGTTGATACACCGGTTCTCATTAGAAAACCAAAAAATTACCAGATGAGTGACCATTTGAGAATACCAGGTGCTGTATGTAGGAGGATGCTAACATCTTGTAAAAGCTGCAAAAATGTAATGGCATCATCTCCACTGACAGGAATATACATGCCACGGAGGACAACATGTAAATTTTATATTTTAGAGGAAATCGGTTCAACCTGCGTGCTGATTCGGTACGATACGGTGCAGTAGGTGTATCAGAAATTTGGGGGATTTTTTGACACCCCCAACAAAAAACTGCGAATAAAATATAAAAAACTCATAATTTCTCTTTTTAAAATGGGTTGTTTATTTTCTGTATGGAATACACTTCCAAAATAAATTATTAAAGTTGTTTAAAAAATAATAGAAATATTATTTTTTATTTAAAAAAACAAAAAAAGTGTTTACAAAATGCCAGCGTGCCTTCATGCAGCCATTTTTCTTTTACGTAATGAAATCAATTGAAATTTACGAGTTAAATATTTTTCAATTTTTAAACTTTCAAAATCTATAAAAAATTTTCTATTGGTTCAATTTTTTCGATATTTTCAGAATCAATGTGAAATCTTATGCTCTTTCTAATAAACCGAATATAATATTTTACACAAACGTTATTTTTTAAATTCACCCCTCCCCCATTTTGAAATGTCTATTAAAAATTAAATAATTAATTTATGTACCAAAGTTTTATATATCACAAATTGAAGATAAAAGATCAATAAATAAAATATTCTAATTTAAAACAAAAAAAGTGTTTTTTTGAAATTTACCTGTAAAATCCAAAGTGTAAAACACTTTCTTTTATAACCACATTGATTTTTTTTTTGTTTTTAAATGAAAGCTCATGTTATGCTTATATCGTCAAGTTGCTGACGGCAATTTTTTCTATTTCATTCAATGTTTTCTTTTTTTAGATATTTAAAAAAAAAAATTCAGTCGATAAAGAAGTATTAAAATATATCAATCAAAAACTCCTGTATTTCATTAAGAGAATTAAAAAAACAAAAAAAAAATCGGTCAACTGGATTTTTTGTTT
Source organism: Euprymna scolopes (assembly GCF_053919585.1). Lineage (NCBI taxonomy): Eukaryota > Metazoa > Mollusca > Cephalopoda > Sepiida > Sepiolidae > Euprymna > Euprymna scolopes. The sequence goes on from NC_136488.1 coordinate 83,593,065, forward strand.
TAGGGGAAAAACTTGTGAAGAAGTGAATGTGTGTGTGTGTGTGTGTCTTTTTTTTTAACTACGGAGAACCAAAAATACTAATTTTGGTTAACAGCACGTAATAAAAAAAGACATTAATTATGTCCCTTTGACGAATACATATTGGATAAATTTCAAAGTAGTAGCAGCAGCCTTTAAGCTTATGTCGCAAAACACGTTACAAAAATGCGATTTTCTACGACCCTCGCTTTAAAAATTCCTTTTATTTAAAAAATACATGGAATTTAAAATATAAATATGGATAAATTCTTAACAATGAAGAATGGAACTACCCATTTAATAGTATTTTTTTATAGGTAAGTGATTTTTTGGCATTTATATATACATATATTTATCGAAGCAAGTAAAAATATGTTGATTTTCTTTAAATCTTTTTTAAAGAAAACCGATTTAAAAAAACAAATATTGCATAATTTACTATTAAAACTTTTTTTTTTTTAATTTGGTCTTTGCTCCTTTAATTGAAAAAAATTAGGGTTTGAATTACATTTTTCAAGTTGTTATAAGCTTCAAAAGATAATAAGTTGAATTATTAAAGTTCTTAATAGCCGTTTTCTGATACACCTAACGGTGCAGTAATCGGCTAAAGGCTCAGGTTTGCTTTCGTGGACTGTTCCGAGTCTAAATTAGTTTATTTCATTAAATCATCTTTGCTATTTCTCATAAAAGAGTCGCAAAAGCCAACTATTCATCGTCAAGGCTTAAGAGAACAAAACTATTTTATGAATGCCAAGAGACACTTCAACAAGGTCAAGCACTCAATCGAACAAGGGATGCTCTGGTTCTTCTCAGAGAAGTGGTTAATCTAGAACCTGCAGATTTGTCTGCATCATGAAAACCAAGTTTCCTTAAATTGTGATAGTCTTTAAGTATGTTTCCAACTAAGGCCAATGTCATGCCACCCTAAATGTCCAAAAAGTGACTCCAACTAAATTCAGATGACTGTCCATTGTTATCAAATGCTAGATGAAGAGGTTAGTAGTTGTGAGAAGGCTACATGTGTAGCAATAAGAATTGTTTCCATATCACATCTCTGGCAAAACCCAGAAGTGGCTGTCTGAGAACTTCCACAACTTCAACAGTCCCAACATCTAGCCTCCCAGCTCCATTGATTGCAACCCCCATGGACTATTTTGTGTAGAGTGCAGTTGAGAAAGACAACAACCATACAACCTGCAACACCAAGGGCAAGCTGATTCCTAGGATCAAACTGATGAACAGGTATCTCTCAAAGACAGTTTCTTTTTCTCCCAAACTATGGATTGAATAGTATTACTTCTTGCAGTGATATTTTCTTTTCTTTATAACTTCATTACATTTTACCTTTGATTATTAATAATAAACACACAGAGAGAGATGGAAGTGAAAGCAATAAAAAGCATATAAAATCATAATGGGGGATAAGTCAAGCAATATAGTGAGAGAAAACGGATGTGATAGAAGTTAAGAGATTACATTTCTTAATTTTTGAGATAAGGATTAGTTATTCATTATTTTGAATAATCTGTTATTTCTTTCAAAATTCCGTCCAAATTTCTGAATTTGACAGAAATATTCCAGAATTTGGCAAGATACACTTGAAGAAAGTCGGAGGTTACATCGACTAAAACGTCGTGAAAATGACACCCAAGATGAGAACAGAGAAAGGATGATAGAAGGTCATAACATACTACGAACATTAAATTAGTATATAGATATGCTAATTTAACGTTCGTAGTATGTTCTATCCCTCTTTTTAATAAGTAAGATCTCCCTATCACCAAAGACACAATGTAAAAAAAAAAAAAAGAAAAAGTTACTTTTAGGCCGCATGTGAAACTTAAATATACCTTCTTGATCTTCTAGCTGGGACTCAAAGGTAGTATCTGTTTAGTCTAAAGATTCTATAATGATATTGTGAGGTTTCTGTTTGCACTGAGCGTTCATACTATGGAAATGTCACAGACTCCTATAAGAATATTTAAGATAAACTATAATAACCAGATATATTCCGACATTACATATACCAGATTACTTAAATAAATACTTTTACTGTTTTAAGAAAAGGATCACAATAATATCGCGAAGTCTCCATTCACACTGAACATCCACAGAATGCTAGCAGCAATATATGGAAGATGTCGCTGTGGAATTTCCACAGGTATCGCTAGTAAACATAATTATTGTATCACTTTATTTTTTAACTGAATATATGTTTAATTAGAAGTAATCATAATGAGCAGTTTATTTTGGTATTGAAAAAAATAATACCCAATTAAATCCATTTTTGTTTCTTTTTATTAAAATCGCACCAAACAAGGAATTAAGTCACTTGAATAAACTTGACACTGGGAAGAGTATGGGGCTGGATAATATTCCGAATATTCTGCTCAATCGGTGTACGCACTTATTATCAAAGCCCCCCCCCCCCCGGCTTATTTATTTAATCTGTCTTTTGTATCTAGTTGCATACGTCTTCTATGGAACAGCTCCATTGTGGTTCTGATCAACAAGTGCAAATGTAATAGATCAGAACTATCTTGCTATTGTCCAATTTCTCTGACCTCTTGTTTTAACAAGATTATGGATCACATTGTGAACAATTGCTTTACTTCACATCTCATAGAAAATAAGCTCATCCTTTCATTTCAGTTCGGTTTCCTAAAATCGCATTCTGCCGTGGAACAAGCTCACTTGATATAAGGAGCTCCCCTCAACCAAAATAAATCATGCCGCAATCAAAACTAGCCAACAGTTAGTGTTCAATGGATAGATTCTAATCCATAAAACAGCAATTATTCACTCTTAGTCAGAAATATTGCTCATGGATTGTAAGGACTAAAGGACAAAATAAGGGAAGTGAGAGTTACGAGGCTGCTGAAAGTAAACCCAGGGTCTACTTTTTACTCTCCTACAAGACACGCCCTCTTATTGTTTTCAAACAAAATAACCTGCTGGAAGTTAGAATTGGGGTTTTATTTTAGTAATTATTCCTCTACTTGGAAGGAAATAACTTACAACATTTCTACAATTGTTAAAAATAAAACAATAAAATAATTAAAACAAAACACATACGAAACAAAATTTTAGTATTATCTTTTTTTAATTCCTTGCCGGAATAAAATTTTTTTAAAATAAATAAAACTATGAGTGTGGACTCTTAGGTCAAAAGAATGCGACTGACTAGTATACATGCTCTGAAGCTGGGAACATATCTTCATTGAACTTGTTATTTGAGACAATTTGGTTGATATTATAAAAAATATATTTATATATATTTTTTGTAGAATCAAAAGGAATATATATAACAGAGAAAGGTAGTTTGCTTGGAGCATTGATGGTAAATAGATATGGAGAAGTATAAGAAGGCTATATCAATGCAGAGAACCGGCTGTTGTATTGGTGTGATGAACAAATGAACAAAAATAGAGAGATGAAAGTTTTTTTTTTTTATCTTCGTATATCTTGAAAAATAAACGGATGTACAAAGATAAAAAACAAAAAAACATAAAAACAAACAGGGCCTTCTTTCATCTGTCCATACGTCACACCAATACAACAGCCGGTTCCCTGTATTGTTATGACCTTCTTATACTTTATATATATATATATATATATATATATATATATATATACACACACACACGAACATACACAGTATTTCTTCGCTATTCAGATGCAGATAGCTAAAAACCGCAAATATTGGATGCAGTTTTAAAACGTCTATATATGAGATTATTATACAGTGCTAAATGCTTCCGAAACACTTTTTTTTTTTTGCCTGTCTTGACCTGGTCGCTGTCTGGTGTGCATATCCTCCAAACTAATTAATGTTTGTTTATTTTTATGGTTTGAAATTTTTCAAACACTTACTGGCAAACGAAATCTTCAGATTTTAGAAGGGGGGAAAAAAAAAAAAAAAAAAAAAAACAGCTGCTAGATCTAAGATTTACCTGCTATATTCCAAAGAAAATATCCAGATCTAGCTGAGGAAACCACTAAATTGCTAAAATTGGTAACATTGTTTATTGAGCATTCGTTTTTATGATGTTATGATGCTAGCTTAGTATGCCGGCCAACAATACGATAGGGTTAAGAGCATAACCTGCGAATATGCTGAACTGTGAATGGGGAACAGTGAACAGGTGAGAATATACTGTGTGTGTATATATATGTGTGTGTGTAGTCTTAGAACTAAATAAAGAAAAGCATAACTGGCATAGTTAAATCTAGAAATATATATACTCTAAGTTGGTCTATATTGAAAAAATATAGCAATCGTATAAATCCGGGTCAAAAATGTATATACTACTTTAGACTTTTCTTTGCTAACTACATTAGTTTTTCAATTTACTGTATGAACTTGAGTTACCCTATCACTTTGCTGTATAAATCCATCAGTCATGATGCTCCTATTTAAATGCTAACTTGGTGCCCCCCCCCCCCCCCGCTTATGATGTGATTGTATATTAATAAAGTTATTATGTCTGACACGATCGTACACAAATTTAAGTTGGGATAACGTTTCTGAAAATTTGAGATGAAGATTGAAGAATCCCAATAATATGAATAACCAGACTACTATTCTCATCTCGAGTGTGAGTTTCACAATGTTTCGGTCAATGTAACCTCTGACCTTCAGGTGTATCTTGTTGAACTCTGGAATGTTTCTGTTGAACTCAGGAATCTGGACGGAATTTCAAACGGTACCCATTATTTACTTCAAGGGGGTAGCATGCTCTTGTTCCATCAATCATGACTGGATACAGGTCCTGAGTAATTTGCTTTGCATTTTTCGGTCGCTCACACTGAGAATTGAACCTTCCACCTTTCAGAAAAGATCACTTTTACGATTGATTTTTCTAAGTACTCTAAACATTGCATTGTTCTAGTATGAATTTTAGGAACCATAAACTTATTTTATTTCTAGTTATAAATATCACTTTTTATTACTAATTATTACTATATGATGTGAAAATGACACTGAAGATAAGAACAGTAGTTCGAAGAATTCAAATAATACAATAAAGTTGTTTTTATTTGAATTCTTGGAACATGTAAATGATCTTAAAGTAATTTTCTTTATCTTCTATTTATTCTACTCTAGCTCTATAAGATATCTCCTATTGAGCTGACTATATTACCTGCAGTATTTGAATGACTGTTTCGTAATTTCCTTGCTTTTCACAATATAAAGGTTAGCTGAATAGTTATAAACAAATTGTTGTGTTCAGACAATTATTTCTTTTTATATATATGTGTGTGTATGTGTGTGTGTGTGCGTGTGCGATCTTATCTCTGTGTGCACAGAACGGTCTCTACCAAAGTACTCTGAATTTTTAGTCTACAAACTTGAAACTTGATATATAGGGGATTTGGGCCTGTGGAACATATTCAATTTGGTTTTTAGCCGGTAAAAATAGCTACTAAGGGGTCAAAATTGGAACTTAGCAGGTGTAAGTCGACTAAACGTGCATCTTCTATGCATGTGTAAATATACATTTATGTTCAATTACATTAATTTTTAAAGTTTTGATATGCATGTAGACTGAGATAGTAACAAATAATGCTGGAGAGCTACATGTTTTGGTTTCAATTCCAACTGATGGCACCCAAATCATTTTTTTTTTTTTAACTTAAATCACTACTATATATTGGGTACAATATAATAATCAATAGAGAATTGGCTTTATAATAATAAATATGAAATCTGCATGAATTAAAATAAAGCAAATTAAAATAAATTTGAAGATCTGGCAATGCCGGATGGTGTGATTATATATATATGCAGTGGCCTAGGGGTAACGTTCCTTGCAAATGAAATCAAGGGTGATTGTGGCAGGGTTCAAATTCTTCGACCAGTAACAATCGTCACTTCCTGCACTGATGATTGTGGAAGCATGAAACACTAGTGTCTGTAGGTATAAAAATTGATTATGTATAATATATATATATATATATATATATTTAAAGTGATGGTTGTGTAGTTCCAATGAGAGAAAGAAATGTATATTTCAAAGTGTAGCCATCAACAATTGTGGGTTTTTCAGCCTTTTGTCATATTTTTATTTTAAAATATTTTAAATATAATAAAAAAGCCACAATTGTTCATGGCTACACTCTTTATATATATATATATATATATATATATATATATATAAAGAGATAGATAGATAGATAGATAGATAGAGGTTATGATGATCTAGATATTAATGACAACATTTCTACAATTAATTAAGGCCAAGAAAAACACATACTAAACAAACCATTTTGTATAATAAAAATATTATTTATTGAAGTTTGTAATTTCATGTAAGATTAATGGAGGTTTTCTTTTTCTTTTATCTCTTCTGTTCTATCTAATCAGCTCATAAGAAATTTTCACTCTCCAAATATTTGTTAAGTCCATTGGGATGTAGGAAGAAGTTATTTGGCAGAATAAAGTTGAAGGTGAAAATGAATGGAACAGCTAAACAAAAAAAAAAAGAAAAAAAAAAGGTAAAAATAACTTGAATAGGAAATGGGTTAAAGTTAGACAAGGAAATAGCAACTTGGGTTGAAAGACAGCACTATCTACCTATCTCAATATGTCTATCTATCCCTCTCTCTTTCTCGAGATAGAGAGAATGAGGGATAGAGATAACTATATAGATAGAGTGGCAGGTAGAGAGAAACACAAAATTTCACTTTAAAGATGACAACCAGCCCCCACCTCCCTAAAAAAAGAGACTAGCAACACCTTGCTAGAATAAAAAATAAATGAAATGACCAGTGCGGACGATTTTTGCCTTTTGTCAATGGAATGCAACTAACCAGTATATATATATATATATATATATATATATATATATATATATATATATATATATGAAGGGAGTTAAAATTTTACAAATTATTATCTATATATTAATACGATGTGTCACACTTACACCTTTTTTCTTTCGAGTGACTGTGGTTTAATTGTTATGACCTTCCATTTCCTGTAATAAATAATTTTTCCAAGAATTCTTCATAAGTTTTGGTTTCGATTCAAGCTGATGCATTCAAGTCATATGGATATTTTTTTTTATTTTTGAAATCACAACTTTATGATATATAAGAATAGATAGAAAATTGACTATAATAATATATACAAAATTTGCAGGAATTAAAATATATTTAAGCATATTTTACGACCAGGCTTTAACACAAGAGCATAAATGGAGGGCATCTCCATTTATGCTGAACATCTTTAGAATGCCAACATCAATATATTACATATGAAAGAGTCTGCTGTGGAATTTCCACAGGTCTCACTAGTTTACATTTATTGTTCATGCACAAGGAATACAAAGTAAATTTAATCATTTTCTTATTCCATGGAGTTAAAAAAATTTGGCCTTATTCATCAATGGAAAAACGGTTAGCAAAGGAAATTTTACATAAACTATGTATATAATTTTGCTGGTTAGCACAAAAACAAAGCTTCAAAGTTTGAAAGAAAGTAATGTTCAAAAGATTATATTCTGATGAAAAAAGAAAAAAAATTTTTTTAAGTCAATGGAATAAGGAAATAATTATCTTGTTTTCCTTGAATGTTGTAAATCATAATTTGGAAAATTTAACTCCTTTCATATACTGATTTCTATTTCAAATTTTGAGCAGTTTTATCTGGATGAAATTTATCTATAAAATATTAGTATTTATAATTCCATTTAAAAAGTTTTTATTTTAAATTCTGAAATATATCATATTAGTATTTTTTAACCAAAATTTATATATATATATATATATATATATATATATATATATATATATATATATATATATATCAAAATTTCGGTAATGTTCATATACTAATAAAATAAAAGTCAATATTAATTGAATCAGTAAATGAAGCTTCATGATTATCGGTTTTGGTAATTGAGCATGCATATAATATTTTTGCAAAAATCAAGACAACAAAATATAAAATAAGAACATAAGGTGTATTTCTTTATGTGTTACAATTGTTTCATAACCATTCGGACAAATTTAAACATTATATCATTTAAATATATTCCAAAAAATAACAACTCTTCAGACATCAAAATATATTTGTCATATATATATATATATATATATATATATATATATATATGAACATATTCATAATCCCTATTTTAAGGGATCAAACAATTGACTGACCTTGTTTTTTTTCTTTTATTTATCTATTATTTATTTAGCTATTTTTTCATTTACCTTCGAATTAAGTAAGTATCCCACTTTCGTATTTCTTACTAGTGACCCATCCCTGTAGAAAAGTGCCCAGTTGAGGGTGAAGAAAATGCTTTTTGCTAATTTTTCAGTATTTGTCGTCTGAAGGGTCGAGTTTCAAAACGATACTGATCTTGTGAAAATCCGTTGTCTCTGTCAAAAGTTTTAGGCAGATATACATACATACATAGATTTATATATTTGTAGCTCAAATTTTCGACCCAAACCGATTAAAAAGCTTGCCCTATCTCTGAATACCCTCTATGTAAAATTTCAAATGTTTAGACTAGAAATTGTCTGAGTAATATGGTAGAGACCGCAGAGGTCAATTTTTTTTTTTAACTTTGACCCCTATTATGACCCCTTAACATTTATTGTTTTGGGCTCAAATCAAGTTATTAAGTTAGATCCAAGTCCAAGGAAACTATATCTAAAATTTCAAGTGTTTAGACCCAAAATTGGTGGAGGAATTTGGTAGAGTTCTCAAAGGTCAAATCATTGCACTTTGACCCCTTAACAGCCAAATTTCTGGCTGAAAACCGATTACAAAGATTTTCCCCAATCTCACTACGCTCTATATCAAATTTCGAGTCTGCAGACTGAAAATTGACAGAGTTATTGTGTAGGGAAATGTACACAGGCAGACAGACAGACAGACAGACACTTTCACTTTTATAGATGTACTAGCATTTCAGCTCGGCGTTGCCCAGGTGTTTGGAGGTGTGTGTTGAGCAAAAAAAAGTAATAGTAGGAAGACAGGCTCAAACCCGTACCGCGAAGGAGGAAAAGAATGGGGGAAAAAACCTGACGTCTTTGCTGTTACGACCATAGCCAAACCGGAAGTGACTAAGTTTAAATTAAAGCTAGACAATCGAAAAGAGGGGATGACTTTCGAAAATATCGGTAAAAAAAGCGACACCTCCCTGTAGAAAAGTGCCTAATTGAGGGTGAAGAAATTAATGCTTTAGCCAATTTTTCGGTATTTGTCATCTGAAACGATACTGATCTTGTGAAAATCTGTCACCTCTGTCAAAAGTATTTGTCATCTGAAACGATACTGATCTTGTGAAAATCTGTCACCTCTGTCAAAAGTTTTAGGCAGACATGCAAACATACATACATACATTTATATATTTGTAGCTCAAATTTTCGACCCAAACCGATTAAAAAGCTTGCCCTATCTCTGAATACCCTTTATGTAAAATTTCAAATGTTTAGACTAGAAGTTGTCCGAGTAATATGGTAGAGACCGCAGAGGTCAATCTTTTTTAACTTTGACCCTTATTATGACCCCTTAACATTTATTGTTTTGGGCTCGAATCAAGTTATTAAGTTAGATCCAAGTCCAAGTAACCTATATCTAAAATTTCAAGTATTTAGACCCAAAATTGTCGGAGGAGTTTGGTAGAGTTCTCAAAGGTCAAATCGTTGAACTTAAATCTATAACCTCACCAGAAGAAATCCATGGATTTTAGATTTTAAAGTAGGTAAAATTCTATCCAATATCTTATTACTAGTATTACCGAAATCAGAAACACATGGTGTAATTAATCTCATGCTGAGTTTATTGCTGAAGTTTGGTTTATGATCTTTCAATAAAATCTGTGGGTTAAGTGGTGTATATCTTTCTACTTTATCTTAAATGTTAATGTTTTCACATAAGTTGATGTTATAAAGATCTTCCTCAGTTACCTTTTTATAATTTTTATTTAGTTCACTCAAAATAAGTTTATTATATGTTTCAAAGTTCATACTGTATATGTTCATTGTTTTCTCTGCTGATACTATTATGTTAGGATTGTTAATTTTTTTTTTTGAATACCTTATTTATATTTATTTAAGGATTCATGTATTTTTGCTTTTGTTTTTAATCTTTAAATTCTTCACAAGGTTCAACATGTCCATTTTGAAGTTTTACTAATGACCGTATCTGTGGTAGGCATATCCCGGTTTTAACTTTGTACATTCTGCAATAATTTGTTTTCTTTTTTCATCGGTAAAATTTCCATTTGCATTCTTGTCCTGTGTGGTTATATTATTTTTTTCCTCATAAAAAGATATACCTAGAGGGAACTGCATGTAATTTCAAGGACAGATACCGAACCAATATTGCATCATTTAACATTGGACCAGAGAAGGAACTAAATTGGAATAAGGATAAGGATAGAAATAAGAATAGGACAAGAATAAAGAGGAAAAATAAGAGAAACACAACTGCATCAGGGGATTGACCCTAGATTGCTATAAAGAGAGTAAAACAAAAACTACAAGTTTAAAATTAAGGAGTTTACTAAAGACAAAAATCAAAATATTAGGTTAAGAATATGAAGGAATTTTGATAAGTTCATTATGATAATGTGGGCAAAAAATCGAGTTATGTCCCTTAGACTGTCTCGATAATACTGAATGATACAGGAATTATAAGGAATTGAAAGATAAAAACAACCTGTTTAACAACCTGTTTATATTAACATAAGGCTGGAAAAGATAGATTTAACATTTAAATTACATAACCAGTATGAGGTGAAGATAAATATTAATTAAAATAATTTGAATAAACCTTTTCATTATAGTTTTTTTAAAAAGTAGCATGAAAAATGGAAAAAAAAAAAATCAACAAATATATCATAAAATGTAAATAATAATTTATAGGAAACAAATTGAGAAAGAAGTAGTTGGACATATAAATAGAGACTGAATTTAGAACATTCAGATTTGGATGCGATGAGTAAATCAATATAATAAATAAATCAGTGGAAAAAATAATTATAAAAATTAAAAATACATTAAATATTAAATGAAAATAAAAATAAGAAATTATAAAATTATCATCTGACAATAATACAAAAGTGGGATACTTACTCAATTCGAAGGTAAACGAAAAAAATGAATAAATCTAATATATAAACGGCTATGTTTTTCTATCTGTCTGTCTGTCTGTCTCCATATTTTCAAACTATCTCCACTGAAACTAAAAGTCGCAGAGTGGCTCTAGGGGTCTCAAATGAGAGGATTTTTTTATGGGCCATTCTTTTATGGGTCTTTAACAAGTTAAAATTGCTTTTAAGGGGTCAAAAAGGGGCTAAAATTGAAAAAAAATCGTTAAACATTTTGTACATTCATCTTACTTTATTTTTAATTGCTTTATATGCATGTCATGTTGGTAGAGTGGTAACATCGTCAGCTTTGAATGCTACAGTTTCAGTTTCGATTCTAGTTGATGGCACTTAAATACTTTTTTTTTTACTTTTGAAATCATGATTCTATAATAATATAATACAAAATCTGGACAAATTAACATATCATATTTAAGCATATTTTACACCCAGACAAAGCTCCCCCACCCCATAGTAAATAAATAATAGAGAAAAGAGGTGAGTCAACTGCTTGATCCCTTAAAATAGAAATCATGAATATGTTCATATATATATATATGTATATATGACAAATGAATTTTGGTGTCTGAAGAGTAGCTATTTTTTGGAATATATTTAAATTTGTCCGAATGGCTATGAAACAATTGTAACACAAAGAAATACACTGCATGATGCTATTATTTTATATTTTGTTGTCTTGGTTTTTGCAATATATAATTAGCAGAGAATCATCAATGGTCTGATCCCCATCTGGCATCAATTGAAATGAATGGCTCTTGTCTTGGGGACGCCTCAAGTTTTGATAAGCTTCTGGGCTTGACCTTTACTCCTGATCTTAAATGGAACACATACATTAAATCTGTTACCAAGGCCGCTGCAAAAATGGTGGGATCCTTCTATCGATCCAGTAAATACCTCACTGCTGATGCAATTCTCTATCTATATAAGAGCCATGCACCCCCCCCCCTCGCTAAACTTTCACGAAAAACACTATCACTAATTTCCCCCACTCTTTATCTGTGCCTAAACCTAAACGTAGATTCCATGAGCAAAGCTTCTTTCCTAGAACTGCACGACTATGGAATTGTCTTCAGTTTTCCTGCTTTCCAGCTGACTACAATATGGTTGTCTTCAAGTCTAACGTAAACAAGTTTTTGATGAGCCATTCCATATAAGTTACCAAATTTACATTACTAATATTTCTATATTGTCCAATTTCTACTGCACACTCCTTAACCCTTATCCTCGAGTGGCCTCTTGGCCTTTATAAGCGGTGATGCTAATGTAAAAAAAAAAAAGTATCATCACTTACATATTGCCTTTTCCTTTCTATTTTCTTGTGCTTTCATTCTTTGCTAATTATCTTCCCTTATTCATTCATAATGTTATCTCAGACATGAAAACTCTTTTTTTCTCTCAGCTTTTGGATATCTAAAGATGTATAACTTTTCACATAAAACTATTTTCTAGTCATATTCACACCATATGTCCATCCATCCATACATGCATAAAAATGAAATAATTTTTATTTAAGTAGATCAAATTAGCTAATGAGGTAGTGTATTTTAATCTGATTTTTAACACAATGGACACTAAAGATAAAAGAAACCATTTTGTTTTATTGCATCTGTGTTGCATATTCTAAAATAGACAACCGCCAATAGTGGTTGACATAGATTTGTATTTATATGCAAATTGGCATTAATACAAAATGGCTACAGTCCAAAAGAAATCAAAGGGTTTTGCCTTGTTCTACATAAGATTTACAAACTGATATATAAATAGAATTCTTTTTATTTGTATTATGTTAAAACTCAGAAATGAACAAAGACATTTTTTGCGATTACATATTATACACCACATACACACATATAATATATATATATTTTTATTATATATATATATATATATATATATATATAATAAAAATATAACACGGAAATTACATAATTGTATATATATTTTTTTATATGTTATGTTATATTTTTATGTTGCTCTGTTTACCACATTGAGCTCTCATACCCGGATTTCCTCCTGGAATTATTCCATTATAACACTATATATATATCTATCTTTCTTTGTGATTTTTTAATGTATTTCATTGCTAAAAACATCCACAATTCATTCCTGCTATCATCATCATCAGTTTAATACCTATTTTACATGCTGGCATACATTACACAGCTTTAAGAAATCCACTTCCAAAATAACCTATCTCTGGCCAGGTTTTTATTCATCCCTCAGGTCTATTTTCATCACATCCTCCTATGTTTTTCTTGGCCTTACCCTGCCAACTAAACTTGCTACCTCAACTGTTCTACATCCATTGACCCAAGAGTTACGTAATGTGTATATATAACTTGGCATTTATAGGCACGTAATTTCCCTCAATTCTAGTGTTAATTGCAGATAGCCTTGAGCGAAAACGCTAGCTTATGAAGTCAAGAGTAATTTTATGACAAAGTTCAAACTTCTCAATCAGTAGTAATTATCAGTTCTGATTATTGTGTAAGCATAAAAGACTAGTGTCTGTAAGTATATAAATAATTGTTAATATTTATTAAAATATATATTTATATGCAATGTATATTAGTGGAATTAGTCAATAAAGATTAAAGATAGATTTTCTTGATAAACTGAATTTCAATAAAGAAAAAAAAGAAACACTATGTGATACAACTAAATAAGAACAATAAGAAAAAAAAGACTATGGACAATATACAGATGAATAAATTAAATTTACCTTTAATGAATGAAATTTTCCCTCCAAAAGTAAAGATAACTATAGCAAAGTTGGGTAGCTTTGGTGAATCAATTAGTCAAGAACACTTTTGGTATTCATGGATGCGTTGATCTTAAATCTTGGACTAAAATTGTTTTCAGACACCCATCTACTCTGCTAAATCCTTTTATAATAAACAGAATGATAAATAAAATCATTTTTTTTTTTTTTTTTTCATCATTTTATTAGTTAAAACATTTTCACTAATCATTGAAATAGTATTGACATTTTTTTTACCCTAGGTAAACAATGCAGTTGATATGTACAAATATGTACATCACTTTTGCTGGATAAGCTCCTACAAGCATTACATCATTTAACGTCTAAAACTGCGCCGTTTGTCTGGGAAAGATGTCAATACTATTTAGCTGATTGGTAAAAATGTTTCAGCTAATATTGATAGCTGAAGAAAACAAAGGCAAAGAAAAAAAACTAACGATGGAAAAATGATTTGATTTTTTTTTTTCCAGATTTTATTTTACTTTTTTCATTAAAAATGGGTCACCACTCATCAAAGCGATAAAACACCCCAAGGATACGAGTTAATGAAACGAAATGATTTTCAGGTGATTTTTTTTTATGGCATATCAATTCTTTTAGGACCATTTAATGTCAAATATATCTTCAAATATTTATTTGTGATGTTTCGTTTGGTTATTTTGTACAGGAAAAATATTACTTTTGGTTTTGCCTTTGCCCTAAAAAATAAAAAAAAAAAATAACATCAATGTTTGGTGCATTTTAGGTCAGAAAGCCAGTATCTTCAAACAGCCCGATTTGGTAACACAAGTGATTTGTCAGTTGAGAGATGAAGAATAATATATGAGGATTGAGAATGATTGATGGAATAAACCAAATTCTAATACTTATGTGAATGGTTTATAACAGGAATCTGTTGACATGAGATTCAAAGATAACCATGTTGTGATCTGCAGGGAAGCAGTCCCATGGTAATGAGTTTTACAGGTAGGCACTCTTGTGATGCTAGGCACATGGAAGAATAAAGTTTTTTTTCATTGTGACAGAAATATGAGTTCTTGCTGTGAATGTCTTACAAGGAGGAACCAAAGATTAGGGCTCAGTCAAGCACCTTCAATAGGAAGAGTAGAGAGAGAACATAGAGAAGGAGAGAGATTAGCAAGATATTTTCTGAGGGGTTATATGATAAAAAAAAAGATCATCTGCACTTGATTTCAAAGTCTATTTTGGTCCTGGATATGACCTTAAACTATATCCAGTGGTGAGGCCTCAGCTTGCGGGCTTTGAGGAGTGTGGAGCCACCCTTTAATTGCCATTGCTCCCAGGTCCACTCTGACCCGGAGTGGTAGTACCTGTTAGGGTCCCAACTATGGGTTAAATAGAAACCGACTTGAAAACAACAAATATATTCTATTAAAAAATTTTTTCTTCAAAGTCTTTGGATTCGGCATTAAATAACCTGAAAAGGGTTGATATGCCATAAAACAAAAACAACCAACCAACCAACCATCAAAGTCTATTTTGTACTCTGACATGGCAGAGAAGAGTGATTAATGCAACACTACCTCTTTAGGCATATCTGACTCATTTTAAGTAGAAGATTACAGCTGGAATTAGGTACTTTCTCGAGCAGTAGAATGATACAACCATCAAATACATTAAATTACAAGGTGGAACCAAATTAAAGCTCAGTTGAGCACCTTCTATGAAAATAACAAAAGAATAGAGAGAAAGATGAGCAATGTCTATTCAATGAGAAAGCGGGTGGCAAGAAACAAATGAGATCATTCCTCAGTAGAGTTCAGAGTCAATTTTGAAATAAAAATTTTGGGAACATTTAGTAATTGATGTGTGATACCTATTGTTAAAATTGCACAGAATTCGGAGGTATCTGAATTTTTATGAAGGCCTTTCATCCTTTTTTTATCCCCTTTGCATAAAACTAAACTAAATATAGCCCACATCACGACATCATATCCCTAGCAGCTCTAAGATTAATAATCAGTTGTTATTTAGTTTAGAAGTGAATCCTGTACATGCAAATATATAAACATACCTAACTTTAAATAAATAGAAACGCAACAACAATGAAATTTGTCATGTATACTTAGTTTTTTTTTTATGTAATAAATAATGGCCACTTGTGTACTTTAGATTGACATTACTACATTGAGAAAAGGGGGACAATCCAGCATTTTAATGATTTTAAGAAAATTCTTTTACATTAAATTAACGAACTAATACAATGGAAAACATTAATTACCAGATCATTTATTGAATGCAATTATTATTATTAAAAGAAAATTTTTTTTGTGTAAACATGAACAGTCTTTCTTTTTCTTTTAAATTAATTTGCGTAAAACAAACACTTTATTTTATTAATTATTATTATTAATATTTCCAAATAAATTGAAGCTGTCACTTTGTTTTGTTTTATAATTTCAAAATAAAACATAATAAAGTCAATTTAAAACATTAAAAAAAAATTTAAATGTATGATTTCTTTTTTTTTTTGTAAACAATAAATTTCTTTGAAAAAAATTTTTACACATGGATAAATTCCGTCTATTAAGTATATTTTGAAATGTACGAATTTTCTTTTTTTTAATAAGTTTCAATTAATTTAATTCAATAAACATTCCCATAGTTAATGTTTTCTGTTGCGTTAGTTCGTTAATTTAGTATTTGTGTTTTCAGTTAATTACAAAATTTTGCTGAAATTATTAAAATTTTGAATTGTCTCCTGTTTTCTCATGTACAACTTTCTCCAAACTGAAAATAAATAATTGCCAGTGGCAATTTAAAGTGCACAGGTGACAAATAATGTAATAAGTTACTTTATTTGTTTGAGATTCTCTCCCTTAATAAAGAACGTTTTCATCTGCAATCATCTCCCTTGAGCAAGAACTCTCCTGTCAAATAGTTGTCAAACCATTTGTTTTGTGTATGTGGGTGGGATGCATTTTCGTAATAAATCTTCCTTTTGGCACTTAAAAAAAAAATTTTTTTTAAAGAAATACGCTTAAAAACAACAATTAGCAGCGCTCAATTCTTAACAGGACACAATTAGTAAATAATATGATCATTGGATATCCAGGAAGTATAAAATAAGAACCCTCCAGTCTATAGATAACTCTGAAAATTGGTTATATAAAACTATTATAAGTTGAGTAAAGCTTTGTAGGCTATTTATTATGGACTTATGTTTTCATTATAATGAAGTATTACAAAGAAATTCTGTCTGCAAATTGGAGGTTTACCAGAAAGTCAAGAACAATGCAAATGGCATGCAAGATAGCAGCCAAGCAACAGCTTGCAGCTGTAAGAGATTTGCACAATGATCATCCTCAAAGAACTGGCTTCTTTTTATACACCTGCGGAAACGCATAACTAATCAAGGAAATACAAAAACATGCAATTACTTTTCTTTACTTGTTGAGCAAAAAATTTAGTATCTGTTTAAGACACGTCACTAGTTCGTAAGATTTCTGTGTGTTCAAAAGTGAAAATTGCATTCCAAGTAAAATCTTTTTTCATACACGTACATATCATGCAGAAATAAGTATCCCCACCAAAATAATAGAAAAAGAAAAAAAAAAATGATCGAGGATTAATTACAAGTAAAAATCAATTTTATCGTAAACTGCGGTTTTATCGTATTAATTCATTTTGGGAACTTTTATTTTTACTTGCTTAAATGATAAACTGACTTATTTCCCCTGCTTTATAGGTACTTTCGGTACTTCCACTCTTATTAAAGCCCACCGGATTACATCTCTTGCATTTTGTCAAAGGCTTACTCCAAATCCACAAAAGCTAAATACAGGTTCTTCTTTTTACCAATATATGTCGATTTGTGTAATTCAATTGTAATTAACAATTAAATAGTCACAGATGAAGAAGCACCCATTATAAAAGTATCCAGTTGAGCAGAACAGTTCAAACGAACCAACCAAGTAATGCTTTCAAAATCTTCAAGTTTTCACCCCCCCCCCTCTTTTTTTAAAAACTCATATTCACCCCCAAACAAGGCAAATTGACACTGAGACATAAGGGGCAACTATGAATTAGGGACTATGTCTGTTCATGTTACACTTCAATTTCTACATCTTAGTACATCGGGGGAAGCAGAATACAGGGAGGGAATTCCAAAGTCTAACAGTTGCAGCGAAGAAACTTTCAGAGTAGAAGACTCTCCGCCATTGGGTGAACCTTAAAATGAAGGTGTGGGATTTTGCTGCTTGTCGGGTTAGTCAGGGGTATTTACATTGAAGAAGCATCAGTGCTATATTGGAACATATTCCATTAAAGTACTTGTAAAACAAACACAAGTTGACAGCATCAGACCTATTAGATTGAAGATTCCTATTTTTTTTTTTTGGAGTCCTGTCCAATAGAGACTAATGGTTGATGCATTGGCCCATATGTGACAACAATACTCCATGCCTGGGCGAATGGTGGCTTTGTTGATGTGTAGGATACTGTCAAGTGGGAGTATTTTTCCAGTGCAATAGGAAGAGGCAATCTTTTTGCAGCAACCTTGGCAATGTTTTCTATGTGATGCCTTCATTCAGTCTCATGCAGGTACGCATGTAATTGTATGGCAAAGGTTCTCCTGAATCGACACTGCTTGAGTCCAGTGGCAAGGAGAAGTCCAGGACGACTGGAAACAATGCCGAGATAAGCGGAGAGCACATACAGCACCTGGAGGTCCCAAAATGGTCACCCATCTGGTACTGGCCAGGCTTATCATTGCTTAACTTCGGTGATTTGACGAGAACCGGTGTGTCAATGCGATTATGCTGTATGTCTATATATTTTTTCTAATTTATGTTACCTGTGAATGTTAGGCCAAGGAGTTCAAATGATAAGCTTTCAGCAAAAGGGTTATTATTCATTGCATTCGGTAGTTGGAAAAAAATCTTTGGGATATGACATTGTGGCGATGGGATAAGGGATGTCGCATAAAAATCGCAACTCCACTGTGTCAGACTGATGGACAGCGCCACTTCTGCAAATGCCTGGCTGCATCTATAAATTAAAGTAGATTTTAGCAGACGTGTTATGGATCAAAGACTGCATCTCACATCTCTTGACCACCCACAGGAATTATGGCAATTCACTTGTTAAATCATTAAACTTTTAAGTAGCTTTTAGATGTTAAGAAATCAAACGGTGTCAAAAGCGGCATGCGACTTGTTAAAAACTACCTAAAAAGTTAATGTTCGTAAAATGCTTTCTTCTAAGGTGGCCAAGAAAGAAAACAAAAACAAACTGATTAACCTCTTTAAGAAAAAGAAGTAAAGTAGAATAACAACCGACTCAAAGTGAACAGAAGTGTATGCACTATCCCTGCCACCATCAATGGACCTGAAGTAATCTCATCAGCATCTGACAAAGCAAAACTATTTGCCAAGAACTTTGCAGCTAATTCTACCCTTTGCGTATTCCATTCTGTGACTGCCTACCCTCTGTATTCCATTCTGTGACTGAAAACACACTAAGCGACATACAAATTTCTGTACGTGATGTTGCCAATTTAAATCAAAAACCTTGATTCTAGTGAAGCAACTGGCCCCAACAGAATTCCAGTCATAGTGCTCATAAAGCTTCAACCGAAACTAGCTCCCATACTTACAAAACTGTTTAAATGTTGCCTTAAGGAGAAATGCATCCCAACACGTTGGAAAACTTCAGTCTTCCCAGTATTTAAAAATTCTGGAGATCGGCCATCTCCCTCTCAGTAGAGACCAATCAATCTCCTGTGCGTCATGAGTAAGTTGCTGGAATCTGTGATAAACAGAGAAGGTAGTCAACCACCTAAGCAACTGCTCAGTGATATGCAATATGTTTTCCATTCTGCGGGCTCTACAGCTGATGTACTAACTGTTATATCACACAGGATTAGTGATAATCTCAATGAAGGCTTCGTCTCTAGAGCAATGCAATAGCTCAACATATCAAAGGATTTTGATAGAGTGTGGCATAGAGATTGCTAGCTATGGAATAGCTGAGAATGTTCTCTCAGTTATAAAATCCTTTCTCTCTGACAGGCTTATAAGAGTAGTCATTGATAGGCAAAAATCAAGAACTTGCTGGCGTCCCTCAGGGTTTTATCCTGAGACCAACCCTGTTCTTGATCTCCCAAATCACATTCTTATGTCATTCGTAGATATTTATACAGACAACACAATTTAAGGTGACACTTCAAAGACCAGCAATGACTAAGAACTTGCTTATTCCCTCTTTTGTGATCTGTCGTGCAATGGAGAAAAAGGTGGTTGGTTAATTTTAATGCATTGAAAACCAAGCTTGTCTCTTTTCATCATAATCGCTCTGATCCCCACCATGCCACAATTGAAATGAATGGCTCTCATCTTGGGAAAGCCCCATGTCTTGACAAGCTTCTGGGACTGACCGTCACCTTGATCTGAAATGGAACAAATACATCAAATTTGTTGCCAAGATCGCTGGAAAAATGATTGGATCACTCTACCGCTCCACAAGGTATATCACTGCAAATGCAATCCTCTATATGTATAAGAGCCAAGTGCACCCTGAAATGAAGTACTGTTGTCACATCTGGGTAGGAGCTGTTCAGCATGCCCTATTCTGCCTTGACAGAGTTCAAGGCTACTTTCGAAATCTAATAGGTGATACTCTTTCTCTTCCCTGCAACCTCTTTCCCACAGAAGAGACGTTGTGAGACTGTCTCTGCTCTTTTCATGCAAGTGCTCAACTGAATTCCAATCTATGGTTACCTCTTGCCAAACTTTCACAAGAAACACTCGACTAGTTACATACTATATATGATTTTACCTATCTGTATCTACCTAAATCTAAATGCAGATTCCATGAACAAACTTTCTTTCTCAGAACTACCCGCATTTGGAACATTGTTCTGCTGGTATGCTTGCTAGTTGAATACAACATGGTAGCTTTCAAATCTAATGTAAACAAATTCCTGTTAAGCCGTTCCTATAAATAATCAAATTCTAACCAATTTACACCATAAGTGATTTCTACACTATCACCTTACATTCATTAACCTTTATCCTCGAGTGACTTTTGGGTCTTGATAAGTGGTAACTCCCAAGTAAAAAAATAAAAAATAAAAAAAGTTTGCCGTAAACTGTGTTCCGTCAGAATTAGTTCCTGATATTGACTTCATCTGTAATATAATGTATTATGATTGGTAGAAAAAAATATTCCCATAAAATAATATATTTAAAATCCAAAAACATTTCATTAATTTCTAAAAAAAAAAAAAAAAAAAAAAAAAAAAAAAAAAAAAATCAAACCACCTATGTCAATACTTATTTTTGCAAAAAAAATTAAACATCCCCAACCTGCCCATGTTAATAACGGCTTTTGAGGTTGGGGGTGTTTATTCCGAAAGCCGTTCTTAACATGGGAAGGTTGGGGTGTTTATAATACGCTTGGGCACGTCGTAAATATATCAAAATAAAAATTATTACAAATAAAAAAGAAAAACATTAAAAAGAAAAAAAAACACACACAAAAAAAAAACAATGCATATTTGAATACTTATTTTTATAAAAGAAATCATTTGAAGTAAAAATTCTCCATACTTTCTTTCACATCTTATTTTAAACCAAAACAGGAAGTCTTTAATATCAGGAATCAATTCTAACCGAACACTTTACTGCAGACCTAAAATCGGTCCTTATTCTGGTTTGAGAAAAAAAAAAATCCTTTAATTCTTTTAACTCACTAATAAATTTTGTACCATTTTTGCAAGTTACTCCGTGTACAGTTACATCATAGAAAAAAAAAGTTTGTGCATATTCAATTAATTGTTTTTCATGCTAACCTTTTCAGACACGCAGGTTAGGTTTCCTGCTGAAGGGGGCTCCTTAAAAGGTGAAATAATTTTGGTATTATGCCGAACTAAGCTGTACAAAAGAGATTAAATAAAAAAAAAAAAAAAAGATTGTTCTTTCAGTCAATATCTAAAATGTCATGGGAATAACAATAAAGAGTTAAAGAGATAAAATGAGCCGACAGGGATTAATAAAATGCAGAATTATTGCTTCCATCCTTGAAGCTGTAAATGAGTCTTACTTAAAAACGGAAAGAGAAGCCTTAGGGGCCATAAATGATTATAGCAGAAACTTCCTGCACTTGGCTAAGAGCAAAATGTACTATTAAACATAGAATGGAATTTATAGGCGGTTTGGCAAAAGTTCTCATGGACGAATTCACAAGTTTTTTTTAATAATATTTACAGCATTTTGTTAGCACGTACTCACCATGAATGCTTATCAACTTTGAGAAAAAAATTTGGTTCCCTCAAAAAAAAAAAAAAAAAAAAAAGATATGGATATTTTTGCTAGCATATATAACAAACAAATATATACTAAACTGCCTCCAAAGGAAGAAGTAATGCCTGGGAGGATGGTATTATGACAAACTAACATGCAATACACTGCCCCCACCCTCCAAAGGAGGAAGTAATTATCTCATAAAAAAAAAAATATTACACTTCCTCTCAATGAAAGGAGAATAGTGGAATGACAACAGTACAGTACAGATACTTGTGGGGATTGATGAGAGTTGGCCACAAACCGGATGTTTGACACATCTACGGCCAGAGACTGAATGAAAAAATGTCTTGTACGCACCGGCTCGACGCAGGGCTTCCGGTTGTGAAAAAAAAAAAGAAAAGAAAAATAATAATCAAAAAATGATTGTGAGCCAATGGGAAGCCTTGGTGCCTAAAATAAACATGGATCTTTGATCGCCACTGGGAACCCCGGCCAAAGTAGAAAAGCCCAAGATTTTTTGAACTAGGGGGAGAATTCAGCAGGAGGATTTGAGAAGAGAATTCATCTCGCTATGTCAGTGAACGTACGGATGGATTCTGTCACCAAACCTTAAGAGATGTGAAGAAGAAAGAAAACACAGCAGCGGACTAAAGCCAACTCTGCACCTTCATTTATTAACTGTTGCCTGATTCACACCTAAACCGATAAGTACAAACCAAATGAACATTATTTTTTTGTTGATTTCTCTCCATGCTGACCTTTCTCTCACACATTCACGAACATTCTCTTCTACCACTAAATGAACAATTTCCATTTACAGTCTATCAATAAATAAAGCTGCTTTTCTCACTTTTAAAATTTAATGTCTGTCTTATTTATTTTATTGAGTCAGATAATTACGTGTTAAAATACAAACCTGATCAAGCCATGGGCTATATACTACACTATTGTTCTGAACTGACATTGGAAAATACTAATAGTACAGTTTTGGATTCAGACAAATACAAAATCTTCAAGAATGATATGTGCCAATTCTAAGAAAATACCATTGTAAGCTGCAATAAAATGCTATTTCAAAGAGAAAGAGAGAGAGAGAGAGAGAGAGAGAGAGAGAGAGAGAGAGAGAGAAATGAAAATGTGGTCACTTAATTTTAAAAGTAAATGAAGCAGAAGACGCAATTTCAGAAAGCTTGATATGTGTTAATTTTTTTAAAAATCAAAACTGAAGATTCTAGTGTGAAACCAGTTTCAACAGTAGTAGCAAAAACAACAAACGCATAGCACTGTAAAATATTTTATGTTTTTGGGTTGAAATACTTAATATTGATTGGTTAATTCTATAAAAAATACTCCATTTTGATTGATTGTTTTATTCGAAACATGATTTTAAAATGATTTAAAATCGTCAAAAATATATAGATTATGCATAAGTTGGGAAGTGTGCTGCACTAACAATAACATTAAAAACTCTACTTTCATATATGAAATAGCAGACGATACTACATGCAAAAATATAAGGTGTAAAAGCACAAAAATACACAATAAATTCAGTTAATATTTGTTCAGTCTCTGAAGAGATGTGTGATGGCATAATGGACTATATTTTACGACATCATAGAGAAACATGCAAGAAAGTAATTTTTTTTTTTTTTTTTTTTTTACATAGGTATCACCACATCAAGGCCAAGAGGCCACTCAAGGATAAGGGTTAAAGAGTGTACAGTAGAAATTGGACAATATAGTAATCATTAGTAATGAAAATTCCGTAAATTTGATAACTTATATGGAACGGCTCATCAAGAACTTATTTACGTTAGACTTGAACACAACCATATTGTAGTCAGCCGGAAAGCAGGAAAACGGAAGACAATTCCACAGGTGTGTAGTTCTAAGAAAGAAGCTTTGTTCATGGAATCTATGTTTAGGTTTAGGCACAGATAAAGAGTGGGGGGAATTATTGATAGTGTTTTCAGCTAGACGAGTGTTTCTTGTGACAGTTAGGCGAGGGGGGACCATAGACTGAAGCTCAGTCGAACACTTTCCATGAAAATAACGATACATCAGAGACAAACTCGCAACATCTCTTCTGTGAGATAGAGGCTGCAGGGAAGAGAAAAGGTCATCTCCTACGAGGCTACGAAGTCTATTTTGAACTCTATCAAGGCAGGACAAGTCCTTTCTAGCAGCTCCTGCCCAGATGTGGCAACAGTATTCCATCCTTGGACGTACCTGGCTCTTATATAGATAGAGAATTGCATCAGCAGTGAGATATCTACCGGATCGATAGAAAGATCCCACCATTTTTCCAGCGGCCTTGGCAACAGATTTGATGTAAGTGTTCCATTTAAGATCAGGAGTAATGGTCAAGCCCAGAAGCTTGTCAAAACTTGAGGCCTCCTGAAGGCGAGAGCCATTCATTTCAATTGATGCCAGATGTGGATCAGAATGTTGATGATGTAAAGATAGAAGCTTGGTTTTAGATGCATTAAAAGTAACCAGCCACTCCTTTCCCCATTGTACTACGTGCTCAAGATCAGAGGAGAGAGAATCAGAGAGAACTTGGTCGTTTACTGTCTTAGATGTGCTACCATAAATGGTAGTGTCGTCAGCATAAATGTCTACAAATGATGTAAGGATGTGATTTGGAAGATCATTAATGTAGATCAGGAAAAGAGTTGGACCCAGGATGGACCCCTGAGGGACACCGGCATTAATACTGTGAGCTTCTGATTTTTGCCCCTCAATTACTACTCTTATGAACCTATCAGAAAGAAATGATTTAATAATTGAGAAGACAGTAATCAAAAAGATAGAGGCATTCGTCTATATTAAAATAGAAACAATAACAAAATAAACAAAAATTGTGATTGTGGACTATTGGTCAGCCAACGTACTTCCTAACTTCCGATGTATCTGCTACCGGAAGCGGTGGCAAGGCAAATCAGTTCTTTTACTTTTATTGTTCTTCAGTATTTCTATTGTGAAGCGACTTATTGAAATGAATATCAGAGAAAGACATTGAAAAATATACAATAAAAAATAACAAAATTATACAGATAAAAATAACACAATTAGTCTTTATTTGCACTTTTAAAAACAAATTTTAAAACATAAGTTTTTATTTTATTTGAAATTTTATAAAGAAATATGTTTATGAAATTATTAAAAAAAATTTTTGAATTTATATAATATAAAAAAAGAACGCAAAAAGTGTTTTCAATAATTCTTAAAAAATAAAACTAATTTCAATAATTCTTAATGAAAATTTTTAAACATGTTTTCAATAATTCTTTTTTATTTTTTAAAAAAAAAGAGCACCAAAAGTTTTTTCAATAATTCTTAAAAAAATAAAAAAAAAACAACAAAACAATTTCAATAACTCTTAATTAATATAAAACTAACAAAAACTTCCATGATTATTTAGTAAAAAAAAAGAACAATAAAAAAGAGTATATACATAGGGGAGATATAAGCGTGAGAGAAAAAAAAAATGAAGGAACTAATTTGCCTTGTCATCGATTCCAGTAGCAGACACACCGGAAGTTAAGTATGTTAGCTGATTATTACTGGATAATCTGTAACTTGAACATTGGAATGTAACCTATCTACTATTATATAAAAAGAACTTTGTCTATGTGTGTGTGTTTATTTCCTATGGACTCTGAAACAGCTGAGCTGATTTCTTTTTTTAAATTCACACGTAGATACTTGATGTGTCTGGGAATGTTCTTATGTAGGTTTTGTATTGGAATGCTTCTGATAAGTATCAAAAGTCGATAATCGAAAAAATTTGACTAAAGGAAGTTCGATTTTGACTAAAGTTAACTTTCATACAACCTAACCTCACAAGTGCATTCGAGAAGTTTTATCACCACACAAGCAGAAAGGTTCAGCCTATGAAATCAACTGTAGATTCTTTTATAAGATAGGAGCGCGTTCAATATGAATGTTCCTTTTTAGAGCACAACTGAACCATGATACTTGACTTTTGTAGGTTTAACTTTAATTCAAGTGATTATGTAAAAATAATTTTATAAAATCAACAATTAGTTTTTTGGTAAGACAGGAGCATGTTTGAAATGAATGCTTCTGTTTAGGGCACAATTGTGAGTTTTATAAATTTGATAAATTCAGAGATAAACAAATTAATGACATTCATTGATATCCATTGTTAAGAATTGAACATCAACAATTGTTTAGTGTACGGCTGTTTTAGAGATGAAGTCCAACAAAACAGCAAAATATTACAGTATAGTACCTCCTCAATTACACAATAAATTGAGAAGTGTGAGGGTAAGGGCAATTTTAATTGTCTTCGAAAGAGTATACATAACAATGAAACCTAAAAATATAAAGGGACATAATGGAAGAAAAAAGAATATCAAAAGTACAAGAGTAGAAAATGTAGACACTATTAGAAAAAAAAATTTTACAATTAAAAAAAGTTACAGAAATATAAAACAAAAAAAAATATCCAAACATATCAAAAATTTAAAATCCAATTTTTTTTTTAAATCAGAAAAATTAAAAATTAACTTTAAAACATTCTTTTAAAAAAATTTAAGAACAATTAAAAACATAATAAAAGATGTAAAGCAGTAACATAAAAATATAGTTTAACATTTACACTAAATAGTAAGAAACAATGATAAAATTAGAATAAAATAAAATAAAAAGTAATGCTAAATTTAAAAAGAAGACGAAATGAAATTGAGAATGTTTTCTTTAAAAATCAACAGTTTTAAAAACAATTATTTATAAACATATCTTTACAAATATTTTTAATATAGTCTACAGTTTACACTAAATAATGATAATCTACATACCTTTTAAGTGGAGTTTTTTCTCACTTTGGTATTGATATTAAAACCATACATTTTTTAATTATTTAAAAGTTATTAAAACAAACTTCTTAATACAAATTAACTAATTAATTAACATGGATATGTGAGCAACTACATGAAAGTTAACTAATTTGCATATTCCTTTGAAATAGGAGCACTAATTAATTACTGATTTTTTATGGCTCCTTATTAGATGATTGATTTCATTTCATTATTACATTGAATTCCATTTATGCATAGTTTCTACATTCTGTATAATTGCGTAGAATTTAAGCTGAAAACATTCTGACGCACAGAAATATATATAAAGAGAGAAATAAAAAAAGGAACAAACTAAGTTATGTGTTCATCAACACTTCCTCTTTATTTTGAGAGTTTCTCTGGATGAATGAACTTAAGAAAACCAAACACCAGTACAAATAATAATAAAAAAAAAAATCTTACTCTTTCATAACGCTATGCACCCTCTTTTTCTTTTTTGAATTTCCAACGACTTTTTTAGTTTCTGATATGGAACAGTGTCATACATTTCATTACATCAAAAAAAAAATATATATTATTTAATCCTACCCAAAGCCGGCCAGAGGCTTACTTGGCCAAAACATGGTGAGACAACAACAACTATGGATGGCAGTAATTGCTGAGAATGCAGTTAGGAGATTCGGAATTCCTATCCCGTCACGGTTACCACCTGACGAAGGCCAGAAGAATAGTTGACCGAAATGTTGTGAAACAACATCTAAGAAAGATGAGGATAATAGTCTGCAATAAATAAATTAATCAAAAATATATTTTCAAATATTTGTACTGGTGTTTTGTTTTCTTAATTTCATTCATCCAGAGGAAGTCTCGAAGTAAAGACAAAATCTGCATGAATTAAAATAATATTTATGCATATTTTACGATCGAGCAACACTGAGTGGCCTGCTAATAATAATAGAAATGATGCCTAAAAAGAAAATAAAAAGGAAGGCATGATACATAGACTGAAAAATCCTGAAAGTGGTAAAAAGTAGAAAAAAGAACATAGTCATGGCATGGATCGACTACAAGAAAACGTACAACAGGATGCTTCAAGCATGGATAATAGAGTGCTTGAAAATGTACAAAATATCAGAGAAGATTATCAATTTGATCGAAAAAGCAATAAGATCATGGAAACTTGAACTGACAGCTGAAGAACAATGTATAACTGACATAAAAATACAAAGAGGTATCTTCTAAGGAGATTCCCTATCACCACTACTGTTTATCAAGCCAGTGAATGCAATAAACTAGCCCAAAAAGAATATAAGAATAGACATGACCAAGTGAGGAAGGCAGTACACTGGGAACTATGCAAGCAACTGCATCTTGAACAGACAAAGAGTAAAAACACACACTGGTAGCAGTACTTAAAAACAGAAATCACAAAATCTTATGGGATATGGAGGTATAGATAAATCCATCCAAGCAAGGAAACCAGATGTCATAATAGTTAAGAAAAAATCCTGACAGATCATAGGATAAACATCAAGGAAACGGAGAAGTGAAGTAAATACATGGAACTAGCCAGAAAGCTGAAAGGGATATGAAAGATTAAGAAAGTCAAGATAACACCAATAATCGTAAGAGCATTAATAACAATCCTGTAAAAATTTGAAAAAAGAGAGAAATTGGATCCGGGGGGCGGCCAAGAACATACAACAAATCAAATGGCAATGCTGAAGAGCCGAAATCTTAAGGAAAACCCTTGAATGCAGAGACTAATCCACATGAACTACAAACATGCCATATAGAAACTGTAACAAAAGTAAAACAAAAAGATAGAGGAACACCACATGGGACCAAGAAAACTGAAACTGCAAAATTGTAAATTACCCCTCCCCTCTAAAAAAAAAAAAAAAAAAAAAAAATTGTAGCATCAACTAGCACCACACCAAATAAAGAAGGGTCAAAGAGGATGTAAAAACCGAGGAGGGAGGGCACTAACTAGGCCTCCACTGGGTGAGTATGAAGAGAACTGTAACATTGGGAAGGCTTATTACCACCCAAATTCCAGTGAAAACCAATGATCATTGCCAATGAGAAGTCAATGACAAGTGGCTATTGCGATGATAAAAATTCATTTGCAAAGGTTACTGACAGATGAAGAGTACTGGAAACTTGGGGAAACTCGTCACTTGGACACCAGGGAACACAGTTGTTGCCAGTGAGCAATTTCTGTGTGAGAACTCCTAATGAGTCCGAATAACAATATAATAAAGTTGAGATACTGATGATAGGACATTATCACAACAGTACAAAATAAAATAGACTAACCATACAAGCATATACATAAAATAAAATATATAAAAAATAAAGTTTTTAGGATTTGCAAACTACACATATAATTCACAAAACATGGTAATACAAACAGAAGCTGTAATATATATTTAAGAATGAAAGCTAAACAGTCACAAAATTACACAAACACACACATATATATAACATATATTGAGACCACTGAGTGTAAATTTAAAGATAGATTTAACAACCATTTGGCATCTTTTAAAATACTAGTAGTTAATAATAAGAAAACAACATCATTAGCAAATTAGATAAGGGAATTAAGAATAAAATTGAATGCAAATTGAAATAATCTATACTAGGAAGCGCGAGTAAATACCAAATAAGTTTGGCTGATGCAACCTTTGCAATCTGGAATCATAGTATATATCTAAAGGAAGCCTTCTAAACAAACAACAGGAAGAAATACAAAACTGCTTACATAGATCTAAGTATATCTTATCTCGACTAAAATCTGGTAAGGATGTTAAATATTAGGTGAAAATAAATTTTTTAATTATAAATAAAATAAAAAGTAAAAGATATGTTGTAATCACAATTTTTAATAATCCTAATATAATAAAGTATAAGTAGATTTGAATTCTCAAGTGTTGATTTAAATAATCATTTAATTAGTTGAAATAAGAAATTATTATATGATTGGTGTCTTGACCCAAATAAATAAACCAAATGTGATAATAGAATAATAGTAATAAAAACATTAGTTATAATCAGATATATCTATGGAGTAAATTAGAATATGAACTAGGGTAATATAATTTCTTTACATCAATTTGGCGGTAATAATTTTATTTTAGAATTATAGGTTAAAATAAATTAAACTATTAAATTAACATATGGAATTGTGAGTGTGGAGTTTGAAATATTCTAACTCTTGGTCTAATTGCAATATTTAAACATGTTAAATATTAGTTCATATTGAAATGTCAAATTATAAATAAACAAAAAGGGAAAATGGGAGGATAGGAGAAGATAAAATATCATGTTATAACATTAACAATCCTAATAAAAGCAGAATAAGAATTAAATCATCAAATATTAATTTAAATACTCATTTCATTAATTAAAATAATCAATTATTACATTATTAGTGTACTTTTAAAAATAAATACAAGTAGAAATACGATTTATTCAATTTAAGTAAATTGTACTAACCAACTTAACTAGTTTGGGAAATAATTATTAAAACTTGATTGAAGAATATTTGTATATAACAGTTATAGATTGAAAAAAGAGACAAAAAAAAAAGAGGAGAAAAAATTTTTGGAATAAGATTTAAAATAATTAAATTAAAAACTCATTTGTAAACATTTATGCTGACAACACTACCACCTATGGCAACACTTTGAAGGTCGTAAACAACCCAGTTCTTTCTGATTCTCTCTCCTCTGATCTTGAGCACATAGTGCAATGGGGAAAGAGGTGGCTGGTTAATTTTAATGTATCTAAGACCAAACTTCTATCTTTCCATCATCAATGCTCTGATCCCTGTCTGGCATCAATTGAAATGAATGGCTCTCATCTTGAGGAGGCTCCATGTTTTGACAAACTTCTGGGCGTGACCTTTACTCCTGATCTGAGATGGAACACTTACATCAAATCTGTTTGTTGCCAGGGCTGCTGGGAAAATGGTGGGATCATTCTACCGTCCCAGTAGATATCTCACTGCTGATGCAATTCTCTACATGTATAAGAGTCGAGTGTATCCAAGGATGGAGTACTGTCGCCACATCTGGGCAGGAGCTGCCAGAAGCAGATTATCCTGCCTTGACAGAATTCAAAATAGACTTTGTAGCCTAGTGGAGGATGCCCTTTTCTCTTCCTTGGAACCTCTTTCCCACAGAAGAGACGTCACGAGCCTGTCTTTGCTTTATCGTTATTTCCATGGCAAGTGCTGGTCTGAGCTCCAATCTATGGTCTCCATTAGCCTGACTTTCACGAAAAACACTTGTCTATCTTAAACCACTATCAATAATTTCCCCCACTCTTTATCTGTGCTTAATCTAAGCGTAGATTCCATGAACAAAGCTTCTTTCTTGGAACTGCACACCTGTGGAACTCTGTTCCGTCTTCCTGCTTTCCAACTAACTACGATATGGTTGTATTCAAATCGAACAAGAACGAATTCTTGATGAACCATCCCCTTAAGTAATCCAATTTACCAAATTTCTACTACTAACGATAACTGACATGCTCCCCTTGACCATTGTACACTCATTAACCCTTATCCTCGAGTGGCCTCCAAGCCTTGATAAGTAGTGACTCTTTGTAAAAAAAATAAAATAAAAACAAATAGATAAATATAAAAAAATAGTAATTAAGTAAATAAAATTAAATATTAAGCTAATAAGGTTATAAATATATAATTGCTCAAATGCAAATAAAAAATTAAATTTTTTATTTACTATTAATGGATAAAAATTAAAACAAAATAAATTAAAAATAAAATTGAACAAATTAATTAATGCATATATGAAAGATTGAAATAAAATATATGTCAATAATAAGATCATTAGTCTGGACTAAACTTTTGTATAAGCAATATGGCTTGAAGAGGTCACTAGTTACTTGTAACTGACTGACTGACTCAAATTTGAACTTCAAAACGATACTGATCTTGTAAAAATCCGTTGCCTCTGTCAAAAGTTTTAGGCAGACATGCAAACATACATACATTTATATATTGGTAACTCAAATTTTCGACCCAAACTGAATAAAAAGCTTGCCCTATCTCTGAATAACCTTTATATAAAATTTCAAATGTTTAGACTAGAAATTGTCTGAGTAATTTGGTAGAGACCGAAGTGGTCAAATTCTTTTCAATTTTGACCCCTATTATGACCATTAATATATTTATTGTTTTGGGCTCGAATCAAGTTATTAAGTTAGATCTATGTCCAAGGAACCTATATCTAAAATTTCAAGTGTTTAGACCCAAAATTGACGGAGGAGTTTGTAGAGTTCTCAAAGGTCAAATCGTTGAACTTTGACACCTTAACAGCCAAATTTCTGGCCGAAAACTGATTACAAAGATTTTCCCGATTCTCCATACCCTGTATATCAAATTTCGAGTCTGTAGACTGAAAATTGACAGAGTTATTGTGTAGGGAAATGTACACAGACAGACACACACATAGACACTTTCGCTTTATATATATATATATATATATATATATATATATATATATATATAGAAAGATAGAGAGATATATATATAGAAAGATAGATAGATAGAGAGATATATATATATATAGAAAGAGAGAGAGAGAGATAGAAAGAGAGAGAGATAGAGAGAGAGTATCATAGTAAGAGAGTATCACAGCGAGATATATATATTTTTTTTTTTTTTAACGGTGGCAAATTTTAAATGGACAACTATTTTCTTTAATTTCAGATTTGGCAACTATGGGCTATTTTGTGTTCAGCTTGGTTTGACAATTCATCATGCGGTTCCAGCAGGATGAGCCACATAGCACATAGTATGCAACTGATGAACAAATAATTTAATCAAGAAATGAACCTGTCATGTGGCCACCTCATTCGTGTGATTCAACCTTATTAGATATTTTCTTTGGGGATATGTAAAGCCCCATGTTTATGCTGATAAACCGGACTCAAGAGACTACTTGGAAGACAAAATTTAAATTAACCTTTACAATAAACCACATATTTGTATGATAAAACTATTTTTCTGTGATTGTTTTTATTTATAGTTTGCAGTCCCTAAAAAAAAAAAATCCAAAAAACTATATATATATATATATATATATATATATATATATTTTACTCATTTTCACTCCAAACCATTTGGAGGTAAGCGGTTATTATTTGGGATCGTGGCTAATAGAAAACAAGAGTTGAGCAGGGAGATGTCTTGAAATTACATTTAATCTTCTGCAGGTTAGTACAGTCAAGAAAGCAGGAAACAGGGAGGGAATTCTAAAGTCTAGCAGTTCGAGGGAAGAAGCTATTAAAGTAGAAGACTTTCCATCATCTAAGGACCTCAACAGTGAAGAGGTATGATTTTGCAGTTTGTCGGGAGTATGTACATTGAGATTGCACAAATGCTATGAATTAATTAGAGCACACTACATTAAAGTACTTTTAAACTAGGCACAGGGATGCAATATTGCGACGACAGAACAGGGGTTGGAGTTTGGTTGACAGAGTGGGACTTATTAGATTTGCGACTCTTTTTTTGGACCCTGTCTAAGTGTGAGAGAATAGTGGTAGATACTCCAGTCCAGGTGTGGCGACAATACTCTATGCATGGGTATGTATATATATATATATATATATATATATATATATATATATATATATAAAATAAAAATTACAATTAAATTTACCAAAATGATCCAAGATGGTAAAATTAAAGTATAATATAAATATTAAAGAATTAATATTTATAAAGTTATCTCAACCAGATGTAAAAGCTCGATAAAACCAAATAGGAGATAGAGTTTATAATACGAGCAAACAGTTAATAAAATATGTTAAAAAAACACTTTGAAAAAGAGTTAAAAACATATTTAATTTGAAAAGGAAACACTTGATAAGTGGATAGTCCTTAATCCACGGAGCTTCGAAGAAATACTTTCCTTCTCATCAGAGGGTAGGAATTAGCAAAATGCAGGATTGGATTTTACATACAACATATGCCTTTGGATTATTTTGGACCATCTTCCAATTACGGGATTTCCTTGGATTTTACTTGTGCAAATGGAAATTCAATTAACTTTCTTGAAGCTATATATTTGGATTTTACTGTCACTGGATTATTTATCTTCCACCAGACTATCCATTTACATGTAATCACCTTTTTCTTCACCATATTCCCTCTGCTTCACTTTTTTGTTATCAAGTAAGATCTTTGACTTACTTGTTGTTTCATCAAATACTTTTGCATGCAAAATCCGATCCTGCATTTTGCTAATTCCTACCCTCTGATGAGTAGGAAAGTATTTCTTCGAAACTGCGTGGATTAAGGACTATCCACTTATCAAGTGTTTCCTTTTCAGATTAAATATGTTTTTAACTCTTTTTTTCAAAGTGTTTTTTAACATGTTTTATTAACTGTTTGCTCGTATTATATATATATATATATATATATATATATATATATATACAAACATATATATATATACATATACATACTTGCAAAAGTACCTGTCGTTGACTGGGTTCAAAAACAGCCTACAGAAAATGGACTGATTTATGAAAGTATGACAGGTTATGAAAAGGTAGGGTTGTAAATTTGGGTTGAATTTGGGGGTATCAAAACCAAAGCAAAATATGATGAAAGTAAAAATAAAATAGATAAACCCCATAATTTATTATACGATACCTATTCACACTGAAACACTTATCACAATATTCTGTGGATCTATATTTAAAAACCTTGTTAAACTTTGTGACATATTTCCATTCTATGGAGGTCAGGTGCGAACGAACACCCCCATAATTTTATTATACCATATTTCTTCAAACTGAAACATAATTATCAAAGTATACTTACACAGATAGATATGAAAAGTCTTTATTAAAGTTTGTGCCTATTTCTTTGTGGACCAGG
Organism: Euprymna scolopes; assembly: GCF_053919585.1. Taxonomy (NCBI): domain Eukaryota; kingdom Metazoa; phylum Mollusca; class Cephalopoda; order Sepiida; family Sepiolidae; genus Euprymna; species Euprymna scolopes. Next base: position 83,627,990 of record NC_136488.1, read on the forward strand.
CGCGAACACCCCACAATTTTAATGAACCACCACTCTGCCAGATCAAACATACTCATTCCTGTGTCTCGATATATCTTCTATCATTATATGTAATCAGTTTTTTAAAATAGTCAACCATATAGGAGCTTATTTATGACCAGACACACACACAGCTTTATATTATAGATATAAACACACACAGACAATAAAAAAAAAATTGAAGAAAACTCTGCTATACACGGCCATAAATGCAAACAACTCCACTGTTAGAAGGCAAACCCCAGAATATATGCGTATTGACATTGGCTGAACTCCAATGATACATGTCCCAAATAACCAGTGCTTAATCACAGTGTATCATTTAACATGGTTGAAAGGAAAGTTCAAAGACATACAAAACGAAGCCATTTAAAAGACTAGGAAAAAAAAAAAAAAAAAAAAAAAGATTGATTCTTTGGGGGTCACATGGTCATTTATATCATTTAATGTTAGCAGGAAGTAAACAATTTTTAATGTTATCATGTAAAGGAAAGTAATTGATTTTTTTCACAGAGTTATTTCCCTTATGTCAACTCTAGTTGTGTGTGTGTGTATGAACAGAGAGAGGAATTGGCTGGACAAAGAACGAACAGACTGTTTGGAGGAGGAGAGAGGAAATATGGAAAGAGAGAAGGAAAGATAGATAAAAGTTTTAATAGAAATATGTTACACTTTTGTTCCGGGCAATGCCGGGTAGTTCTGCTAGTTAGATAGAAGTTGGGAAGTTTACTGCACTGGCAATAACATTAAAACCCTACTTTTATATAGAAAATAGAACTTCAGCTTCTTAACATACTGAGCATGTACATTCGAGCAATGTACTCAAGCTAACTAATTTGAATATTGATTTGCAAAATTACATCTCATTAATTCACTATCATTATTTGTATTTTATAATTTAATGCTTATTTTTTATCCATTATTACACAGAGTTTTATTTATGCTTAATTATTGAGATCATGGAAAGAAAAATTAGCATTTTGAATGAAAAGAGACATTCTGACCTTTCACAATTAATTTCATTACAGAATTACAAGTTCACTCACATGTGTGCATTTTGGTTTATTCAAATCATTGTATGTTATTGGCATATTGCTCACATTAATGGGGGAAAAAATGAATGTTTCCTCTTCAAAAAGAGGATAAAAATATTTTTGCTTTAGTAAGAGTTTTTTTTTTTAATTTATTATTTGTTATTTATTTTGCAGCCAGGGAAACAGATTGTAGAAGTGAGAAAGAAAATATATAAGAAAAGCAATGAAAAATAACCTACCTCTCCTTGGACGAAAATCAACGGTTCTATTCAAAATTTTACAAAGGTTACTGGATCCAACATACACCCGAAGAAGACAGGAGAGTGCAACAGCTGCAACATGACACAAACAACAAAGATAAGGATAATAGTTCAAAAAGGGACTGTAAATTCTGGTCATGAAAAGAAACAGTCAATCTATAAAAGACACTAATAAAAACTAAACATTTTATCAGTTTGTCACTTTCAAGTTTTTAAAACATAATACATTGCAGAATTTATCTCATTTTGAAATATCAGAGATTTTAATTAGGTTTTAGAAATAGAAAAATATTGCATTAATAGTAAATTTAAGTAGAATAGAAAGTGGACCTAGAGTTTACTTTTGGCAGTCTCGTAACTTTTGCTTCCCTTATTTTGTCCTTTAATCCTCATGTTCCATGTACAATGTTTCTGACAAAGGGGAAAGAATTGGTGTTTTCTTGGTCAGAATCTATCCATCTAACAATTATCGTTGGTTAGTTTTTTTTACCTTGAAATGATTTTTTTTATAGCTCTTTACATCAAATGGCATCATGACTTGTTTGGAGTGATTTCCATAAAAAAGTACTTTCATCATGACTAATGTTTGTACAAAATTTCAAAAAAATTCAAAGCGCGGTTGAGAAAAGTGGATGCCATCACCAGAAATCAAAAACAAAACCTTGAGACCTTTACTCTGACATGCACAGAGTTATTTGTATAAACATATACCCTGCAGCAGGTTTTGTTAGTGCATACGGGTTTCAGACTTGTTGGATGCTTGACCAGAAAGAGAGGTAGGGATGCAGGGAAGGCTGAAAATATCCAACCAGTTAGACAACCCAAAAAATATTCTTTGTTTGGAAAATAAATATTTCCATGAATGGGAAGAGGCCACTGGAATTGGCTTTGTGAAAGAAACAATGTACCGAGACCAGTTGGAACTTATCTTCAGTGAATATCTCATCTGGGCGGTCAACAATGGCCACTAACAAAGGGTCAGAATCATCCAAGTGTGAAGAGATTCAAAGAGCATAGAAAGAGTGGATGATAGCTAACCCCTTCCCGAGGAAGAGGAAAAATGGGAATTGGATGTTTGAGGGAAGTTGATTTTCTGGAGAATGTCTGCTGGGCAAGTTTAGCTTGGGGAGAGCTAAGAGGCAGTTAAATCACAAGGTCCATCCGAGCAAGTTGGGTCCTTCTGGGGCTCTTAACTAACATACTCTAAAATGGGACATGTGTTTCGTTCTGGTCAAGTAAAGATTCCTTACTGTAAGTGTTATTCAAAGTAGACTGGTACAGTTTGTAAGCTAAAAAAAATAAATAAATAAATAAATAAATATTTATTGGTTGTTTATAGACTGGACTTCTGGTTGTGCATGGTGTGAGAACTATTTCAATGTAGTGCTGACCAGATGGATTGACAAGCAACTTTGGCCTGGCACAACATGGAACAGTATCATGGCTAGAGAATGCACATAGTGCAACCAGTGAACACAAGTACAGGTTCACATTTGTACTTTCTTATAAATTGAGCATAGAACATTAACATACAAAAATAATTATAGCTTTGGCGTAACGTCATAGATTTATGACATTTATGACTTACGTCAGGTTTCAAAACATGAATTCGAGCATAAGCGATAAAAAAAATAAATGAATGAACAGATAAATATTATCAATAGAATTTGAAATTATTTTAATATTTTTATTTTTTTTATATAAGTTTATTCAATTTATAACGTAATCTTAGACAACTTCATCATCTTCAGCATCTTCTGGCAGGTTATGTAAACAGCCAAAAGATGCTGAAGCGATTATCCAATCAGCTGTCAAAAGGTAAGTTTGAAAGTGTGAAATTCATTCAATGAAGAAAAACTTTTTTTAAATAAAAAATAACTTTCAACATGTTGTGTCAACGTGAAATTCCCATTTTCCATGTTAAGAATGGTTTTCTATTTAGAAAGCCATTCTTAACATAGGGAAGGGGGGAACGCTGTGTTTTGAATTAATCATTAGGAAGTCTTCATTTCAGCATCTTTTATCTGCTTACATAACCTACTGGAAGATGTTGATGCTAAGTCACCGGAGATTGGGGTCATAAACTCAAAGTCAACTGAGATAAACTCAAAGTCAGCCATCAATTGATAATATAAGAGCAAGAGTGTGTTCTCATCAGAAAAGCGAGTCTAGACAATTTGTGGATAAATTTTTCACCTAGAAATCCTATATTTTTTTTTTTTTTAATATCAATTCATCTTAAAATCAACAGGACAGCTAGCCTAAGAATATAGGAGATAAACATTGAAAAAACTGAAGCCAAAATTTATAACGCTCCAACCTGAGATTGTAAGTTGGATAAAAAATAATTAAAAATAAACTAAGATTAGCATACAAATGTATATATACTTGCGCAAGAATAGAAGAGCAGTTTAAATCGACTTACACTTGCCAAGTTCTCATTTCTTTCAATTTTAACCCTTTAACTATTTTAACTGGATAAAGAATAAAAAAAAACAAAAAAAAACGGTCCACAATAAACGCGAGCTGCCTCGTGCCATTCTGCGACCTTCTGTTTTGAAGATACAGTTTGAAAAAAATTGGAAACAGACAGATGTAGTGAGTTTTATAAATGCGATAAACATTGAAAAACAAGGTTGATATTGGCTAATAAGTGTTTTAGAATTAGTAATAAGAGTTTTAAATGTGCTCAGGAAGATTGTCTTATTCCAATCTAACTCATAGCACAACCAATTAATACTACATATTTTGATTGCTCAGTACAAGTATGCATATTTTCACACATTTGAAACCTAATATTAATACACTAATACATTTATTCGTTTTGTATCACACTTTCAGTAATAGGCTTGGTATGCCATGCCAATTACATTCACCCTAGACAGGTTGAACCAGCTTCGTCTCAGGAAGGAAGAGTCAAGAGAATATTAAATTCACAAGCTGCCCTCAATCAAAGGAGATGATTATGTTAGGTTTTTGCAGGGAGGTGTCGATATCCACCGATGTACAGTGCCTGGTATTGCTAAATGATCACCCATCAGGTACTGACCAGGCTCAACGTTACTTAACTTCAATGATCTAACAAGAATTGGTGCGTCAACGTAATTATTATGCCATATATAATAGGCTTGGTATGAAGAGGATGAAGTAGGAGAAAGGGAGCATGAAGAATAAGAAATGAGAGGTAGAAGTAAAAAGCATAATCTAAATATTAATTTACTTGTCCATACGTCCGGTGCCACAAAAACCATCATCTTCACAAACATTAGTTAATGAGAAACGAATTACCTCCCTTTATAGTCGCTCTTTATCAGTTAAAAATCCTTAAAGCCATTTCCTCTTCAAAAATTTAAAAAAAAAACAACAAAAAGAAACATGGCTGTCTGTTTATGCTTTCAAATTATTTTATAATTAAAAAAAAAAAAAAAAAAATTCATGTTGAGGAGATTATTTTTTTTTATTATAGTTTCTTTTTCAAATTAAAAAAAAAAACAAAATGTGCAAGTGAATTGACATTTGCTCCTTTATAATTTATATAAAAAATCTTGTATTTTTCTTTGATTTCTTTACCAGTTTGTAGGATGTTTATTTGCAGCTTTGATGTTCTTTTTGCTTTGACAACCTTTTCAATTTTAGTTGCATTGTCCCGACAACTGGGACATGATTATATCCACAGTCTGCACCTGGCATGGATTTACAAGATGTTATAGAGTTACGGAAGCGTTCTTGAATCAGAGTGTAATCTATTTGATACCTGGTTCTATCGCTAGGGTTTTTCCACGTCCAGCATCTTCTTGGATGGTTTTCAAATCATGTATCCATGACCGCCAGCTTTTGTTCCTTGCACCATTCTGTGAGCTGCTCTTCTCTTTCATTTCTCGCTCCTATTCCGAATGGGTCAACTTTGGTTTCATCTTTCCCTTTTCCTACTTTTGAATTGAAGTCACCCATTGGATGTTCAATTATTCCATTGCTTTTTCGATATTTTCATAAAACTCCTCAATTTCTGCGTCATCTTTATCAGCTGTTGGAGAAAATGGGTCAGCAATCCAAGAGGATGAGCACTCTGGCCCTGCAAAAGTAAGTCTGAGTACCCCGTCGGTATTTCCCCGGTGAAGACAATTCAGACAACAAGTGATAAACTTGCTCCTCTCGAAAGCCAGAAGCCAAGGCCTAAGAGGGTGGACCTTCTGGGGTGATACAAAACATTTTACATCAATCCGCTAGCAAAAAGGCCATGAAAATGGACCAGTTTCTGTCAGACTGTTTGTCGAGGTTGGAAGCTCAACTTGCATGTCTTACGAAGGTACACTTGTGCATGAAAATTAATTTGTGAAACAGTGTAGCTTTTGTATATATTATTCAAATTGTGAACAAACAGACAGACAGGAATACAACTTTATTATAACAGATGTTTATGGGAGAGAGAAAGGAAAAAAAAGAATTATGAAAATGTGCATACATACACTCAATGCTTTTCCAGATTTCTCAACAGATTTCAATCATTTTTCTTTTAACATGTAGCAAATACATATGCGCAAATAATTACATACTTAACATCATTTAACTCACACTCTTTACGAGTGCGAGTTGTAATTGTGCAGGGAAATTTTATGCTACATAGATTTGTTGTCTAGTGCTGGTAATCTTCATAAATGGTGACTATTTGAACTACGATAATCTCTTTATATCCTGATCTTTCCCCTTTATAGTTCTGAAAATGTGTATGCACTTGATGCATCTTCATATCTTCCAACGGTCAGATTATTGAAAGAAGTGGAAAGTATTGGTAATCTGGAGAGACTTGTTGTGCAACCAATATTTGTTGTCAGTGAGTGATCTCTGACGATGACCTGTATGGGAACTCCAAGTGAATAATAATAAAACAACTGCATCTTGAACACTCAGACAAATGGTACAAGCATAAACCGGCAGCAGTACTTGAAAACGGAAATCATAAAATTCTATGGGACAGACGTACAAACAGATAAACCCATTCAAACAAGAAGACCGGATGTCATTAATTAACAAGATGGAAAAACTCCTGCCAAATCGGAGATCTTGCCATCCCCGCAGACTACAAGATGAATATCAAGGAAAAAGAGAAGCAAAGCAGTTACATGAAACTGGTCAGAGAACTGAAAAGGATATAGAAGATGAAGAAAGTCAAAATAACACCAATAAAAGTAGGAGCACTAGGAACTATCCCTACAAACTTCAAAAAGAAAAGAATGGGAGAGATCGGAATCAGAAGGATGCCTTAGAAAATACAAAGTATAACAATGAAAACGGTTGAAATATTAAGGAAAACCCTTGAACACAGAGACTAATGATGACATGAGCAACAAAAGCTAACCTGCTATATAGAAACTGTAACAGAATTAAAACAAAAAGATGGAGAAACACCACATGGAATCAAGACAACTGAAACTATATAACTGTAAGTTAACCCCCACCCCCCACCCATGGCAAATGTATTTGAACAAACGATGACCTACTTGACATTATTTTTCACACTCATTTAACTTATACCGTTTACAAGTGTAAGTCATTAATTGTGCAGGGAAATCTATGCTATGTAGATTTGTTGTCTGGCGCTCGTAGTCTTCATTAATGGCGACTATTCGAATTACTTTAATTCTGTCTGTGTATGCACTAAATTCATACCATTTGCATAATATTTTTCTTATTTATGCAATAAATTTTTCAAAAAAATAGCATTCGAGTTACATTCTCATTTGATCTGTGCAATTAGTAATGAAAATATTTCAAACTAAAGCGTGACTGATCAACAGAATTTTTAGATTTTTTTTATTTTTACATGGAAGTCGCCACTTGGAGACCCACTTGAAGATAAGGGTTAATGAATATAAAGTGATTGGTAAGACAACAGCATAATGATTGGCAGTGGTGGAAATTGAATAGAATTGGATTATTTAAGGGGACCACTTAACAAGGAATTACATTGGACAGTGTTTACATTGGACTTGAAAACGAGCATCAGGTGGGAAGCAGCCCCATGGAAGACTTCCACAGGTAGGCAGTTCTAGGAAATAAACTTTGTTCATGGAATTTGCATTTAGATTTTCACAGGTGTTGACAGTGGTTGTAGCTAGGCATTTGTTGTGAATGTTTTGCAGGGGGGGTTATAGATTGAAGCTTTTGAGCTCTTATCATGAAAATAACAATAGAGCAGAGATAGACTAGCAATGTCTCTTCTGTAGGAAAGAGGTCACAAGGAGGAGAAACAGACATCACCTACAAGGTTTCGAAACCAGTTTTGTACCTTACCAAGGTTCCCACCTTGACAGGGTCCAAATTGGTTCAAAACAGCTCCTCACCAGATGTGGTAACAGTGCTCCATTTTAGGACATATTTGGCTCTTATACAGGTGCTTGAATGCATTTAAAAGAACATATTTCAGTGATTGGATCCTTACTTCTCCATATGGAGCATTCTCAAAGTTATACCACGAAGATATAACTTAAAAACTATTTATCTGATCAGACTAGAATGGTTGCGGTTATCAAAGAGCATCAGATCCATACTTTTTTTCAAATTTGATTAAGTTGAAATTCCAATTCTGTCAAAATTTTAACCATGACCGAACCTGTCAAGCTCAAGGTCATATGATGTAGAATTTCTTTAGCTACAATATGCTATGAGCCAAGTAGCAAGTTTTTACGATGGACAGAACCAAAATAATCGCCAAAAGTGTGACTTACATTTTTCATGACCTTGACCTTTCATCTAGACATTCTAAAATTAAATCAGTCCAAAGTTAGACAACGACCAATATTTGGACCAAATTTTGTGACAATTGGTCAAGCGATGTAAATGTTAGGCTGTACGGAAACCAATTTGACCAGAAACAATCTCCTTGGCAAAAGTACTTAGGCAGATTCAATGAATACTACTATTAAGAAAAGTGAATGCTATTTCAAATGGAAGCATGATAGACTGACCACAGGTCAGTCTTTTGTAGAGATGCAAGCGGCTCATGACAAAAATGGAAGATTTCCCCATAACCAACATTTTTTTTCTCCATCATTTCATTTTTTTTTTTTTTTTAAAGAAAAATCAAAGAAAAAAAAAAAAAAGAAAAAAAACATCTCCCAGGTTATCTCAACTTTCTGACTTAGAACCGTTTCTTCTTTCCCCATAATCACTTTTTGGTCTACTGCATGTCTATCGGGTAACAGCACCAAAGAAGAAAGGAAGGGAAAATCTATCGATTTTTTGAAAGATACTTATTAAGACGGGTTGCTATATGATCAGTGTGTAGAATTATTGATTCAAAAACACTGCTCCAAATAATCTGTCTTCAGAACAGAATATCTTCTGTCACAGAATGCGTGCTATTCTACAAATAGAGCAAAATAATATTTACTTAAGAGGCACACTCATATTATCAAAAAATTATGAAAAATGGAAGGAGAAAATGGTGTAATGCTAATTGTATGTATAGCATACATGTTCAAATACTGTCATTATAAAGTGTGTGTGTGTGTGTATATATATATATATATATATACACACACATATACATATATACATACATACATATATACATACATACACATACGATGATGATTGCAACGTCTCTTGTCAGACGAGTGCCACTCCCTCAGACATTTAAAATTCATGAGCCCAAATGCCTGAGAGAGTATCTATACAAAGATGATGTTACAGAGTCTTAGCTTTGTACGACAGCTAAGTCTCTCTCTCGGTTCAAAATGTTGAGATCCAGCAACAAGCAAGAGCAAGATAGCCAGCAACAAATTAAACTGCAGACCAGCTTAATGCGGGTACTGGTCTTCTGCTTTATGGTTTTTTTAAATCAGAGATTTGCTTCTCCTAGAAAGGTTGCCTTCACCACGGCTTACGGGAGCCCTCACTACCCCAATACACATATACACACACACACACACACAAATATACACGGTGCTAGTTGGCCATTGACCCAGAAAAAGAGTTCATTCGCCCTATACATACATATATATATATATATACATACATACATATATATATACATACATACATATTTTTTATTTATTTTTTAAAACATTTGCATTAAAAAAAACAAAGTTTCTATTTCGTTCCTTAACTTTTGGCCAGGATAAATCCACAGATATAATTTAAAACTAAAATATTTCTCGATATTGAATCGTAATTTATTATTATTTTTTTTTTTTTGGTACTAGTTTATACACATTGGTTCTATTCGTTTATTCATGCTCTAATTTTTGAAATATACATGAATAATTGTAATTTTTTTTTCCGTTCCTTATATTATGGCCGATACTGTGTGTATATATATATATATATATATATATATATAATAAAAGAATATTGTCTGGACTGAAGGAGTAAATTAAAGATTGTCTCTTACAATGTGATTTTATTATTCGTAGTGAACTATTTAGCACAATATTACTTTCTGTGTATTTATTAGTTTATCGTATTTGTGCCAGTTCTATATTTAAAATACAATGGACACTATTTTTATAGAAATGTTAATAAACTCATATTTGCTTTATTCGTGTTATTGGTTTTTCTTCCCAAAAACAGTGTTTTGTGCTATCCAGAAAAATACTAGCTTTATCAAAACATTTAAATATATTTCTCATTTCGTGAAATTTCTACAGGTCCTGCTAGTATATTATACTTCTCTTTGTCTGTCCATTCCACTTTTTTTGCGGAAATTACTAGGCCGATCTGGTTGAAATTTGGTATGGATATTTGCTATGATAAGGTGCAGCAAACTAAGTCTTACAATATCCAATGCACAGTTAGGAATTATTAAGAACTAGCGGGGGTACCCGGCGTTGCCCGAGTGTTTGTTTCCGGGACGGGGGGGGGGGAGTTTTAAAAAATGTTATGGTAGGTAAGTAGGAAGGATCAAACCCGGAGTCATGAGTAAAAGTAGGAAAATAAAGTGTGAAAAAAAAAAAAAAAAAAAAAAAAAAAAAAAAAAAAAAAAACATCTGCAACGTTAACAGTTCGGCCACCAAGAAAAGTCCATTCCAGTTGTTTAGGAAAAAAAAAAAAAAAAAAAAAAAAAAAACGACTACGGTAGGTCGGCGCGAACGTGAAAATATAATGTGAATTGTCCAGCACGCTAACCACTACACCACAGAGCACTGCAGCTTAGTTTAGTGATTTTAAATAACTTCACATGAAAGAACTACGAAGCCAAACCGGTGTTCTCTTCTCAACTGTTCCTTGTGAACGATCCCCAAACGGTGTTAAGTGGTGGCAGGGGGAGGAGGAATTTATTAGAGAGAAAATATTTTGCCACTTCCATTGATTTTAACCGATTTTGGCCGTGACTTCTCAGCAGAAAAAAGTATAGAAATCTAAGATTATCGAGGAATTTGAGAAATAATAAGCCTATAACACACCTCAAATATTGTTCTGCCGTTTGTGCATATTATATTTGCATGAAATATCTTGATTTTTAATCCTATTAAGGTCAAAATCCGACGGGAAAAAATGAGTTCATTTTATTTATATAGAGATTAATAGGAATTAATCACCACAATACTATAGGGATAGTATTTAATGCAAAAAAAAACCAAAAAAAAACATAAATTTAGCCATATTCTACCATTATTTTGACATTCTAAATCAACAAGCTATATCTTTTGCCCATTTTTAACAAGCAAAACGTCTAGTGTATGTATATATATAATTCCAAATTAATATTTTTAGGAGGTGAAACAATCAATGAATTTAATGAGGTTCATACAAGAGTGCTCAATACCGAAGTCGGACAAGATATACTTTTTACTTGTTTTACATAAGCATATAAATTTGGCATAAATGCTTATGTAAAAAAAAAATAATAAAAGCTACTGCTATTAGAAAAATGCTTCTGTTGTACCAGTTTACAAGACTTCTGTCGAAAGAACTGACCCATTAAATTATCGTGCCATTAGCCCTCTCCCTCTTTTCGCCAAAATATTTGAGTTAATAATCAATCAAGCTCTAGTACACCACTTTACAATTGCTCAACTTCTGTCTAACCAACAGTATGGATTAAGGCAAGCCCGTTCTATTGGAGATATCCTAACTGTAATCTCTCAACGTATATATCATGCACTGGATAAGGCAAGGGAGCCTAGTGCAGTAGTCCTGGATATATCGAAGGCTTTTTGACAGGGTATGGCACGATGTTCTCCCCAGAAAAATCAGATTATACAGTATTACTGAACGAATACTTTACATAATTAAATCCTTAAATAAGAGAAGAACCGAGGTTGTCCTCGATGGTCGTACGTCAAAACGATATGATATAAATGTGGGTGTACCACAGGGGTTGATCCTTGGACCTTTATTATTCCTGATATTCATAAATGACCTGAGAAAATTGTCTCTGACATGGGTATATTTGCTAACGACACCATGCTCTATAACAGACACAAGGGGAAAACGAATGAACACATATCCAAAGCAGTGGCAGAAACCCTAGAGAAAGACCTCTAGTCTATAGTAGGATGGGGACAAAAATGGATGGTAACATTCAATGCTGCCAAGACTAAGCTTCTTTCTTTTAATGATTACAAGAAACCTTCTCAACAATCAGTAGCAGTAGGCTGACATCAGTGAACTTTTTTTGGTACCAAAATGATCATTAACAATGTTTTTTTTTGTTTTTTTAAGTTTAACCAATTTCAATCTGATAAATTAATGCACAATAAAAATTAAATTAAAACCATTTTTATTATTTTGAATTATTTAATCAAGTAAAAATATTTTTTATTTAATTACTACATTTAAAAATTTATTATAGCAAATTACTTAATTTAATACACAAAAATATTGAAAAAAAAAAAAAAAAAAAAAAAAAAAAAAACTGAATTTAACTTGAAAATACTATTCAAAAAAATACCTTTGTAATCCATTGCTATAAATTATTGCACAGTAAAAATAATTAAATTAAAACATCATTTTTTATATTTATTTTGAATTATTTAATCAAGTAAAAATGCTATTTTTTACTTGATTACTAAATTTACAATGCTATTTTTTTTTTTTTTTTTTTGGTAAAAAACAAATCCACTGATGTCGGCCCACTACTTAAGAATTTTGAATAAGTGTATGTAAGCAAGAAAAAGCAGAAGTAGAATCAGGAAGACATCAGCTACACGAAAACCAAAATTAGATTTACATATTTAAAGTTTTAGAGTGGTTCTGTTCCTATGGGTCACCTTAAGGGGGGAGGGTGTACATAGTTATAGCACACAGAATGTAACAAATTCGAAACGACTTTCACACAAATAAATAACTATGAAATGTAAAATTATCATCCCTATTTAAACGAAATAAAAATGTTTATTTGTTATAAAAATTTATATAGAAATTGAAGAATCGTAGAGAATGAGCTCATTTCAAAATAAGAATTTACAACAATTGGAATATAATTGCTGCATTTGTTTTTATATTAGCTTTATAAATGAAAAAAACAAAAAAAAACAAAAAAAAAAACGCACTTAACATTAATATTTAATATATACCCTCCTTTTTTTAAATAAATATTTCCTTATATTAAAAATCGACCTTGTGATGAAAAACTAAACTTGGTTTTCTTATGTTTGTTTACATATGCCACGCGCATTGAAAGTCAACCAGTGTTGACTGGAAAGTGTCCCCTTTTGTTTTGTTTATTTTGTGGGGGTCCTTCAAACCTAATTGATCCCTTAAGAGGAATTGATTTTTCAGGGAATGGCTCAATGAGTGCTTGTTCACATTTGAATTGGAAATGATCATGTTTAGCCGGTTGGGAAGTAGGCTCACGATATAGTGTTCCATAAGTAGGAGATTCTATAAAAGAAACTTTGTTCATGAAAGTGTTTTTTGTTTTTGGAAATATAGCGAGAAAAAGGAAAGTTCTCTGTTGTGGTTTAAGTAAGACAAGTTCTGGTCATGAATGTTTTATAGGGGAGTATCAGGTATTGGAACTCAGTCACGCACCTACCGTAAACATAATGATACAGTAGGGAGAGACATGCAACACCTCTTCTGTGTGAAAGGCGCAGTAAAGACCAGAAAAAAGATCCTCCACTAGATTGGAGACAATTTTGTATTCTGTCAAGACAAGTAATGTAGGGTGAGTCATGGGAAACGGATGTTTATATATAAGAGAAACGAAATTAAAACTATAAGTTGAAATTTACAATCAAATAAAAAATACTCAAAAAAAAAAAAAAAAAAAAAAAAAAAAACAATTTACAAACTCCTTATTCTACAGAATTTTAAAGAATGCTATTCTTGCTATTCTTCTCATCAGAGGACAGAAAGAAAGCAGCAAATTATATTTTTAGCAATGCTAGAATTTGCTCGTTACGGCATTAAATGAAACTGCAATTTATTATAGTCATAAACTGCAAAAATGTACATGTCCTTTAAAAAAAAAAAAAAAAAAACGAGTGAAAAAATGTAGGAGATGTAAAAAAAAATAAATAAATAAATAAAAACGAACCAGGCATAAAATTGTAGCTTACATGAAGGCTCTTTCAAAGGTGATCTGAAGACGAAGGCTTTTTTATTTGGTTGGGATTAAAATATCTATATATAAATTCTTGGTATTTATATTAGATCGAAGTTAACCATTGCTTATATCAGGTAAACATTACATCTCCTTTGATTTTACTATATATATATATATATATATATATATATATATATATATATATATATATATATCGTAAGTTATCAAAACATCTATCTAATATTTAGATTTTTCCTTAAAAAAATCCGTTTCCTGTGACTCACTCTGTAAATATGACAGCAGCACTCCATCTAAGGATGTATCTAGCTCTTATACACATAGAGAATTGTGTCAGGAGTAAGGTACTAATTTTATATTCTTAAGCCGAACAATCAACCTAAATATCACCATGTTTCAACTGAACAATCATTGTGTATTCATTCTTGATCCATCTACATTAAATTGAGCCTCAACAATTTCATTTTTAATTCATCTACACCGTAACTGAGCCTCAATAATTTTTGATTCATCTATATTATAACTGAGCCTCAATAATTTGATTTGTGATTCATCTACATTGTAATTGAACTTCAATAATTTCATTTTTGATCTATCTACATCGTACTTGAACCTCATTGGAAAGATCTTTTAAATATCCATTCAGTTTTCAAATTTTATTTTTTGTTTAACGTTCTCTTAAAACTACTTAACAACCCAGATGAATAACAAGATAAACAAGTCAATTTTGTATTCTGTCAGGACAGGAAGTAGTGCTCCATGCAGAACTTCTCCAGATATGACAGCAGTACTCTAAGAACATATCTGACTCTTATACAGGTAAAGGATTGTGTTAGGGGTGAGGTACTAATTTGACTATATTCTTATGCCAAACAACATACCGAAATATCACCATCTTTCAACTGAACAATCATTGTGTATTACTACGAAAAGAAATTGCCTTGAAGCATTCGCAAGCAACCTGCAAAGAAGGTGGGCTCCCTCTACCATGCTAGAAAATTACTCACAGATATATATTTTTACAAAACCAGAATTTGCCCTTGCAGAGTATTGACGTCACATTTAGGCTGGTGCATCTACCACTAGTCTCTTACTCCTAGATAGGGTCCGAAAAAGAGTCTCAAATCTAATAGGTCCCGCGCTGTTAACCTCTGTCCCATTGTTGCAATGTCACATCCCTGTACCTGCTTTACAAGTACTTTAATGGAATGTGCTCTGATGAATTCATGGTACTTGTTCCTCCTTAACGTACAGATACCCCACAAACTAACTTGATAAGCAGCAAGATTCCACCGCTTCTAGATGCCAGAAAGCCTTCTACTCTAATAGTTTCTTTCCTCAGACTGTTAGATTTTGGAATTCCCTCTCTGTTTCCTACTTCCCTGCTTGTATTTACCTGCAGAACTTTAAATGTAATGTGAACATATACCTTACTGTCCAACTCCCCACAATCCCTTCTTACATCCAAGTGGCAATATGCCTTGTTCAGGATTAAAATAAAAAAAAAAAAAGAGAAAATAAAAATAAAAGAAAACTAAAAGAAAGAAAAAAAAAAACTAAAGAATAACAAGTCTTCTAAAATGAATGAAAGAGAAAGTTTGGTTATAGTTTGTAGCATGGTGGCAACATGCCTTGCTTTGGGAAAAAAAAGCAAAAGCAACCTTCTATACTTTAAAGAGAAAGTTTTTTTAAGATAAAAAAAAAATGTAAGAGTCTCAATAATTTTAATTTAAAACAAATATGGGTCTTCGAAAATAGAACTTGTCAAGAATTTGATATGTGTGAATAATTTGTATAAACAGTTTGTTTGTGCAATCAGTGTCATTCTTAACTTACCAATTAAGCGCATTTGGAATAGGAGAAAGAAAAAACAATCATGGAATTGAAGCCCTGAAATAATTGTTTTAGCAGAGTTACAAAATTCCACGCCATCAGAAGTAATCAGAAAGAAAACGGTAAATATAAAGAAAACATTTTAGAAAATTCTGTTGATTTCTTGAGCAGTTTTAACCCTTGAAATCCTGACAATGGTTTTTAGAGGTGTTCAAGAATCTCTATAAAATTAATTATTGGTCTATCTCTATTATGTTCACTTCCTGATAAAATGCGTTTTAAGTTATCACCATTATCTCAATAAAATATCTTCCTGTTCATTTTTATTTCAATTATACATGAACTTCAATAAATTCATTTCTGATCCACCTCCATTATTATTAGTGATGGGACGATTCCAATATTTTTCTGATTTCGATACAATTACTAATTATTTAATTATAAGCTTGTTATTCCCTGATTTTCGTAAAAACACAAGTCAAATATGCAAATATTTCCTAAACGTAAAACGTAAATAGGCATCAATTTTTCTGATTCCAAAACTGATTAATCGTCCTAACACTAATTATTATACTTGAGTCTAAGTCGATTCACTTTTTATCAATCGCCATTATAATTGAACCTCAATAAATCCATGTCTGATCTATGTACATTATACTTCCACTTCATTAAATTCATTTTTGAACCATCTACATTATATTTGAACTTGAAGTATAATGTAGTAGGATCAAATAATAAATTGATTGAACGTCAGTAAATTTATTTTTAAAAAGATCTTAAATATCGATATTCAAATTTTATTTTCTATTCAACATTCTCTAAAAACTACTTAATAATCCAAATGAACAAGACCCAGTAAAACTGCAAATGTAGACTATGGATGAAGTCAATATATAGTAAATCACATTAAGTGAATGTACTAAGCTAACCTGAAAGAAATATAAATACAGACATGATTGGATCAAGTAATCCAATGGGAATTATGCTAACAACTGCACCTTGAACATACTGACAAATTATTAGAGCACAAATTGGAGTCAGTATTAGAAAATGAAAAGCATAAAATTCTTTGGGGCATGGAAATATAAGTAGATATCCAAGCAAGAAGACCGAATATAATAGTAAAAAAAAAAAAAGTGGGGGTACTTGCTAAATTCAATTTCACTGGGTAGATTACAGGCTTAAGATGACTGAAACAGAAAATCGAAGCAAATACCAGGTTGTCAAGTAAGTTCTTACGGTTTTTAACTTTTAAATTCAGATGAACATATCTCGGCTCAAACAAAAATTTATTGATCAAAATAAGCACCATCAAAATCAATACACTTTTGCCAATGCAAGTGTATTAAACAAGTGTATTTATGCAAGTAATGAAAAAATCTTGCGTTCTAGCAGCGATGAAGTTGCTGAAGGTGTTTTTGATATAGCTTAGGTTTTTTAAGCATTTCTCATGCAGAAAGTTGTTGAGATGTTTGAAAAAGTGTTAGTCGGTAGGTGAGAGGTTTGGAGAGTGTAGCGGATGAGACAGCATTTCATAGCCTGATTTGTTCAACTTCTGTAGGGTTGGTTTAGCAATGTGCGGTCGAGCATTGTCATGGAAGAGAATTGGTCCTTTCCTGTTGACTAATGCTGGGTGTTGTTGTCGAAGTTTCTGATGCATTTCATTGATTTGTTGACAGTACTTCTGCCGTAATGGTTTCACCTGCATTCAAAAAACTAATAGATAAGACAGGTCGCAGACCACCAAATAGTCAGCATGAACTTTTGGTGCAACTTTGCCTTCGGGAAGTGTCATGGGGCTTTGTTGGCGTCCACCACTAAGTTGAGCATCATTGTTTGTCGTAAAGAACCCACTTTTCATTGCAAGTAACAAGCCGGTTGAGAAACAGGTCATTCTTGTTGCGTAAAGGAAAGGAAGATGTTTCTTTTGGTTGTTGTTCAATTTGCGAGGCACTCATTTATCAAGTCTTTTTGTCTTCCAAATCTCTCACAAGTGGTTGGAAATAGTCGTATACGTTACGTCTAATTCAGAAGAAAGTTCTCAACCAGTTGTGTATGGATTGGCTTCAACTAAAGCTCTTAATTGGCCGTTGTCAACATCTGATGGCTGACTACTACACTCACCTTCAAGACTCTCGTTGCCGCCACAAAATTTCTTAAACCACCATTGTGCTGTACGTTCAGTAGTGGTTCCTGTGCCAAATGCTTCGTTGATATTGTGAGTTGTTTTCAACCTAGCTTTTTTTTAATTATCTTTTTTTTTAACAAAGGAGTCAGCACTTATCAAGGACAGGAGGCCACTCAAAGATAAAGGTTAATGAGTGTACAAAAATCCATGGGACAATAGCGTAGTAATCGTTAGTCGTGTAAATTTGGTAAATTAGAATACTTAAGGGGGGACAGCTCAAAGAACTTGTTCATGTTGGACTTGAAGACGACCATATTCTAGTCAGCTGGAAAGCAGGGAAACGAAAGAGAGTTCAACAGGCGTACAGTTCTAAGAAAGAAGCTTTGTTCATGGACTCTATGTTTAGGTTTAAACATAGATAAAGAGTGAGGGAAATTATTGAGAGTGGTTTCAGCTAGACAAATGTTTTTCATGAAAGTTTGGCAAGGAGAGACCATAGATTAGAGCTCAGATGATCACTTGCTATGAAAATAATGTACTGCTGCCATTGCACACAGAAACCACTACTTCAATTGCTTTCAACATAATAGATGTTTTGAAACTGAAGTCGTCTTTAAGACAGACAGCAATCAATGCAAAAGAATTATAGAAAACACACCAGGGTCATATGCTCGGTCCATCAAGTCCAAAGTAAAAGAACAGAGGCTTGGTTCCCATGAGTTTTGGATAATAACCAACAAGGTCCTAAAAAGATGCAGGTCCTCTATCCCAACCATCATCAATGGGCCTAAGGCGATTTTGTCAGTATCCAACAAAGCCAAACTTTTTGCTAAGAACTTTGCATCAAACTCAACCCTGTGCGATCAGGGCTACCTACTATGTGACTTTCCTCCAAAGACCAAATGAAGTAGCTCCTATTCTTGCAAAGCTGTACAAATGCTGCCTAAAGAAGAAATGCTTCCCAACACTTAAAAAACTTTGTTGGTCTGCCCAGTATTTAACAATACTGGAAATCTGTTTTCTGCATCTCAGTACAAGCCAATTAGTTTTCCGTGTGTTGTGCGTAAGTTGCTAGAATTTGTAATAAATAGAGAAGTTGCCAACAACCTCAGCAAAAATGACTTACTCAGTGACAAGCAATATGGCTTCCCTCCTGCAAGATCTTCAGCTGATGTACTGATTGTAATTTCACATAGGATCAATGAATCTATCGATTGGGGTTTCTTAACATATCAAAAGAATTTGATAGAGTTTGACATTGAGGTTTACTTCACAAGATATCCAGCTATGGAATATCTAGAAATATTCTCTCAACTATCAAATCTTTTCTCTCTAATAGGCTTATACAATTAGTGGCCGATGCGTAGAAGACAAAAACTCCAAATATCAACGTTAGCATATTTCAAGGATCTATTCTGGGTCCAACTCTTTTCCTGATGTAAAATGATCTCCCCAATCACATTTTAAGTTCATTCATCGATATATACGCAGACGACACTACCAACTATGGTAACACTTCAAAGGCCGGCAATAATCATGATCTTTCCAACCGTGAGCAAGTGGTAGAAAGGGACAAAAGGTGGCTCATTATTTTTAATGCATCCAAAACCAAACTTCTCTCTTTTTACCACCAATGCTCTGATCCCCACTTGGTCCCAATTGAAATGAATAACTCTTGTCTCAAGGAAGCACCATGCTTCGACAAGCTTCTGGGACTGAGCTTCACTCTTGACCTGAAATGAAAGACATCAAATCTGTTGCCAACCTCACTCGAAACATGATTTCATCAATCTAATGCTCCAGAAGGCATCTCACTCTAGATGCAATCCTCTACTTGTATAAAAGCTAAATATGTCCTAAAATGAATACTGTAGCCATATCTGGGTAGGAGCTGCTCAGAGCATTCCATTTTTTGCCTTGACAGGGTTCAAAAGATTGAAACTTAGGTGATGTCGTTGCAACCTCTTTCTCACAGAATAGACATTGCTAGTCTATCTCTTCTATTGTCATTTTCATGGCAAGTGGTCAACTGGAAAACATTCACAACAAACACTCAACAATTTCCCCTCCTCTCTATCTGTGCTTAAATCTAAATGCAAACTGAACAAATTTACTTTCTTAGGACTGTCTGTTCATGGAACTGTACTGTGAGTCTGCTTTCTGACTACAATATGGTCATATTCAATTGTAATGTAAACAATAAATAATCAAATTCTATCCAATTTCCACGACTACAATCACTATAGTATCGTCTCAGAGACCACCTTACACTCATCAAGCCTTATCCTCAAGTGGCCTTCAGTTCTTGATAAGTGGCGATTCCTTCATTAAAAAAAAATCTCTGATGATGGCCTGTTTGAGAACTAGTGAGCATAAAAAAAATATTTAACTCTTTTTCATCCCAAACAAATATTTGGAATGTAAGAGTCTACTATTTGGGACAGTGTCTAACAATGGACTGTGGATAGCTGATCAGTGAGATGTCCATTCACATTACATTTAAACTTCTGCAGATTAGTACAATCAGGGAAGCAGGAAACAAGGAGAGAATTCCAAAGTCTAGCATTTTGAGGGAAGAAACTATAGAGTAGAAGGCTTTTCGGCATTTAGGGACATCAACAGTGAAGGGGTGTGATTTTGTTGCCTTTCAGGTTAGTTGGGAGTATGTACGTTGAGGGGGGGGGGCGCAAGGTCTACAAGTTCATTAGAGCACATTCCATTAAAATACTTGTAAAACAGACAGGGATGCAACATTCCTGCAATTGGAGCTTGGTCGAGATTATATATATATATATATATATATATATTACATACACACACACACCCATATATTAATTTATCAAAACTAATTGCAAATTAATGAATAAGTATTTCACAGATAATTTCATATGCAAAGTAACATTAAATAACTATTAATAATGCAAAAAAAAGTATATATACGAGCTAAAGAAAATCTATTTACTGGTAGATATATTATAAGATTAGATGGAAAAATAAGACAGAAAAGATAGTACTACATTATCTATATATTAAACTAGATGAATACCCGTTCCAAAACAGGTAAAATTAATTCCATAGCTATCAATTATGCTCTGGGTTCGTGTATGACACCAAAATCTCTCTAAGCACTAACGTCCACATGTTAGTTGTCTGTCAAGGCCTCTTTGTTGTCGATTGACGTCAGCTCATCTCCGCCTCCTAAACTTTTCCAATTTGATCTAAGCTGCAACCTGCCGTTAACTGTTCCAAACGGGAAACTGTTCTCATCTCTTGCAAACTTAAGGCTGTTACTAAGCCGTCTGTCATAAACTGTCACAAAATTCACTTCAACTTCTAAAACTGTCCATAAACCGACTCTAAATATATTGATCTTTATGTCAAGTCTTTTGTCGGTCACATATTGATTAACAATTCTATTTCAGACAGCCTTTGTGTTCCTTCATCCCTATTGTCTTTCTATTAACTTTAATTCCTGGACATTTTTTTCTGCTAGTCAAATTAATCTTTTTTTTTTTTTTTTTTTTTTTTAAATTATAGTTTTTCTCTTATTTATTTATTTTTTAACTTCTTAACACTTTTGTGTGTGTGGGAGGGTTGACAGTATCACAGCCACTTAGCATAAAGTATTGCGTTTTGTAAGGAAAATTGAGATCTCTTGGTAGTCAGTCTTGTAAAAAGAATATAAAAAAATTATAATTTCCATCACTTTCTATGCAAGTGGCATACAGGTAAGCTATCTGAGTATAGTTTAAACAGTCGGATTTCGAATTTCAGCTTGAAACGTTCGCAACATTGAGAAACTGTGACGCAACGAAACAGCTGCGCACAATAAAAACATTAATTTGGGGTTGGGGGGTGGGGGGTGATGTAGTAGTTTGTGGTTTCTCACATCATTCAGGCTGAAGAATCATCTCAGAACTGAATAGGGCATAGTTTACCACTCAACTTTGACACAAATAACTCTGTTGAGCTGGCAAATTCCCATTTCGCCATAGTGGGTTGAAAGCACCCTATGCCTCTTCATAGACAGCTCAGCTAAATCCGCTGGTTAACAGGGCAGCTTGCAGCTGGCCGTACTGATGAGAATAACATTTTTCTCGCGATTAAAAGGCTTATTGAATAAATACAATAAGAAACTTCAACTATGTCTGCAAAAATCTTTACGCATGCCGACTGTTGGAATTAGAGTCTCAGAAATTATGACAACACCTAACACCTAATTAGTTAATTTACTGAAAAAAAATCTGTGGCTAAGGAAATAAGTTTTTAATAGTTAAATAATAGTGTAGCTGTTTTTCTAATTTAGCTGAAGTGGCATTAAACTTGGGATTTACATATATAAGAAAAATAATTAAACCATAATAATAATAATAGGTGTTGTGTATCTGTACATTTATTTACGTATTATATGAATTAAAGCCGATCTAGTACAAAGACATAGCACTAAGAAATATGTGTCCAATTAGAAAGTTAAACGATTTAAATAAAGTATAATAAAAATAGTAAATTAAACCCAACACTCAGTAATTGTAGTAATTATCTTCATTGAGAAAGTTTCATTCATGAAAACAACAAATTTGATAGCGTCTGTCTGACCTAATTTTGAAAAAACAAAACAAAAAAAAACGTTAATTTTCAAGGATTGATAAAATGAATAATTAAAAAAAGTATAAACAATTACATGATTAAAGTAATTACTTATTCAATCTAGGACAGGTTTTGTTTTTTTTTGTTTGTTTTTTTCAAAATGCTATATGGTGAAAAAAAAAAGTTGATTTTTTATCCAATTTCTTTTTTTTTTTTTTAAATATAATACAGAAAGGAAAATGTTATTCCAAAATACTAAAACAATCTACCACATTAAAACCCAAACAAGTAGTGGCAATTAAAGGTCAAGATCAAAGCATAGTTAAGGGCAAGGTTAAACGAATGCTTATCAAAAGATGATGTATGCATCTAAATGAAAAAAAAAAAAAAAGTTTTCATGTATCTACATAAAATGTTATAAGAGATATATTTTATGTCCTGATTTTTACTATTTATTTCGACAATGCTAAACATGCAAGTAGAGCTGGTAGTAAGTTATGAAAATATATGGCAATTAAGCTACACAGAATTTCCGCGCTTCATTCTCGTAAAGAATAGTCAGGCTAAAATTCCATGAACATTATCTATATATCTATGAAAGTGAAATTGTCTGACTGTGTGTGTGTGTGCATGTACATTTCCTTACCAAACTACTCTGTCATAGTTCAGTCTACAGACTCGAGATTTGACATAAAGGGTATTGAGATTTGGGAAAAAAATTTTTAATCAGTTTTCGGCCAGAAATTTTGTTATCAATGGGCCAAAGTTCAACGATTTAACCTTTGAAAACTCTACCAAACTCTTCCGCCAATTTTGGGTCTAACCACTTAAAATTTTAGGTTGAAATAGGTTACTTGAACATGGATCAAACATTTTAATTTGATTTGAGCCCAAAAAAACAAATGTTAAGGGGTCAAAGTTTAAAAAAATTTGACTTCTGCGGTCTCTACCAAATTACTCAGCCAATTTTTGGTCTAAATATTTGAAATTTTACATAATGTGTATAGGGCAAGCTTTTTAATCGTTTTTTGGTCGAAAATTTGGCTGCCAAGGGGGTCAAAATTCAAAAGATTTGACCTTTGCGGTCTCTAGCAAACTATTCAGACAATTTTGGGTCTAAACATTTGAAATTTTACATCAAGGGTATTCAGACATGCAGCAAGCTTTATAATTAGTTTGGGGGCAAAAATTTGGTTGTCAAAAGGTCAAAGTTGAAAGAGTTGACCTTTGTAGACTCTACTGAACTCCTCTGCCAATTTTGGGTCTAAACACTTAAAATTTTTAGATGTAGCTTACCTGGACATGAGTCAAACTTTAATATATATATATATATATATATATATATATATATATGCATATAAAGTTATGAACAGTACATAGGGCCTGAGCAAAACCGGGCTGGACTGCTAGTATTTAAAAAAAAAAGGCTTTGGTAATTTATCCCTTTTTTATGTATTAAATTAGATATACAGATGAAAAAATTGAAATGGCGAAAAAATGAAAATATTAAAATAATGGCATACATAGAAAGAGCTGGATGAGCTAAGAAAGAATCTTTAAATTTTTAAAATTCGATTAAAATTAAGGAATTTATAACAGTGTGCCTCACACGTTTGGATATTTTTCCTTCTTAAAGATCATACGCATTTTGTCACATTATTTTACACTTGTTTTTCAGTTAAAATGTTATATCTTTGTTAAAACACAAGATTGAGCAATAAAATTTGCCATATAAGTATATTTTTGTGCAAGGAATGAGAATATGTCACTAAAAATCAAAAGAAATTAATGGTTTCCAAATAATCTGCAGTAAATGCAGATAAATATGCTGCAATTCCTTAAAAATACCATGTATCCATTAAAAGAAAAAAAAGTTAGAGAACTTGAATTGTAATGCGTTTATGTACAAGAAACTGAAATCGAAATCTAGGACTGTTTAAAAATGAATATATTGCAATATTTCTTTAGTATTATTGTAGATTAACACCTTCTGTTACCCTCCCCCCTATACTTGACAACTTCTCAAAAATATGTGATTCTACCTTTTTAGGCAATTACATGTGAACACCCTGAAAAACTTTAATGAAAGATAAACAAAAATTATTTTAGCATTTAATGTAAAATAATTCCCCATTTCAAGCCCCTCTAGTGTTTTAGAGTAGTTAATCATTTTTTCCCCCATGGGTTATAAATCCTGTACGTTTTTTTTTTTTTTTTTTTTTTTAAGATAATTATGTGTTAGAGGGTCTTTGTGTAATTATGGGAAGATGAAGAGGCTTGCCACTCGAACTTTGGGTTAATGGTAGGGTTAAGAGAAATTATGGGTGAACATTCTAAAGACTTGACAAAAACAAAACAATTTTAGAATTTAGAGTGAGGGTGGGCTAGGGTTACAAATTTAATTCCAGGCCATTCTAGCGTTTTAGCGCAGTTAATTTATTTATGGGAGATAAATCATGTGCGTTTTTCTTTAGAGAATGATCTGTATTTTTTTTTTTTTTAAGACACATATGTGGTTTAAAAAAGGATTTGATTGGGCGTGGGCTCGCCACTTGGACTTAGTGTTATTATTAGGATTAAAGAAGTGTTTTTTATAGAGAGTGACATTTTGTTTTGAAATTCTATAATTTGGGACGTTTCTTTATTTCTTAACCTAACTGATTGAGGCATCATTTTATATGAACAAAAGTGTGAACATTGGAGTAACATTTTTCCATCATTTTTATGGGTGCACACTCATAACAAAGAAGTAAAGACACTTGTCTCTCTTTCTCTCTCTCTCTCTCTCTATATATATATATATATATATATATATATAGAGAGAGAGAGAGAGAGAGACATAGATAGATATTGTATTGCATTTGTTTCTTAGATGTTAATTCAATGAAACTTAAGTGTTTATAAAACAGTGCTCAATAACAAGTAGAGCAGGGTATAATAATATAAAGTTCTTTTTTAAATAAAATGTTTGCATGAATAAAGAAATTGATGTATATATATATATATATATATATATATATATATATATATATATATATATATATATATATAAGGGATGTACCGATTATCAAATTGTTGGACGATTACCGATTAATCGAACGTTGATAATCGGCCGATTACCGATTAATAGGTTCTCGGTCGATTAATAGGTTCTCTAATGTTTATTTATCAGCAAGTTTTGTTGTCATAAATGATACTAATATTAATTATATTGGAAAGGAAGACAAGCTAACTTTCTTTTGCTTGCCAATGAAAATTTATCGAAGAGACATGCATCGTCTAAACTATATTATCAAATGACAAGCATGACGTGCTGTTAATATGTAGACTTTTATAACTGCGTTGAATTTGAGGCAAATAGATGTAAACATATGAAAAATTTCCATCCTTTCTTGTCATATCAGATTTTTACTTTAAATCATTGTCAAAGGAAATTATTCTTTCACCTTTCATATTGAGGAATTGTACAGTAAATTGCAACGATGTGCGAACTGAAAATAAAGTATTCTTCATCAGTTATACTCTTGTTTCTCATTTTCCAACTCTTGCTACCATTACATATATATTTTTATTTTTCAACAACCTTCAACCATTATGGCAACCAATTTCTGCTGGAAGTATTTTGATAGAAATCCCAAGAATACGAATACAGCTGCTTGCAAGTTATGTCAAGCCATCACATCCAAGGGTGGCAAATCGGCAAAAACTTTTACAATGACTAATATACTAAACCATCTTAGAAAGGTTCGTTCAAAAGAAGCAAAAGTTGCAAATAAGAAAAGGAAACACAATGAATATTCAGGAACAGACATTCTCAAAACAAGTGGCAGCAACTATGAGCCTCCAGTGAAACACCAAGCTACTACAGAATCAACATTGGCCAAAAAGAAAATTTTAAATATAAATGATCACAAGTCACAAGAGATCCATTATCTGAGAAGAGAAATGATTGCTGTTGATATTCAACCATATTCTGTAACATCCGACATTGGATTTAATAGGCTTATTGCAAAACTTTGTTCAAATTATAGAATTCCATTAAAAACGTACTTTACTGCAAAATAATTTGATATATTTACCAGAGTAGAACAAAAATTCAACCGTTTCTTGCTGAAATTAGCAACATTTTATGAACTACAAACATTTGGACAGCTACAACAGATAATGCTCTCTTTCTGAGTTTGACAGGTCATTGGTTCTCAAATAACTGAACAGTGCAGAGCTGTGCTTAGAGTTGTTCCATTCCCTGGTACACACAAAGGTGCAATAATAAGTGAAGAACTGCACAATGTTCTGGATGAGATGAAGATGTTATATCTTCAATAAAATTTTCTTAGTCTTGCGGGATTCAGGAATAAATATAGTTGCTAATGTCAGAGAATGTTATTTAGAATAACTATCATACATTGTAACTCAGGCTGTGAAAACAACCATTACATCTAACAGAAATACAGTTTCTTACTTTAATCACTTTCTATTTGCAATTAGTAAATTAACTGAGATACAGGATCAGTTTAATTTGGAAAAACAAACTCATTCAAGATCTGACCACATGGTAGAATTCAACATATTATATGCTGAAAATAAATTAACAATGAAAAGCTCTTGTAATGTGTGCTGTTGATAAGATTCCTACTTTAACAACTTACAAATGGGGACTTGTTTAAAAAATATCCAGTTCCTGAGTCCATTTGACAAAAATCACCAAAGAAGCAAGTTACAGAACATCAACCATATCAATGATAATACATAAAATTTAGCTCTGAGGTTATTTTTGTCAACAGCTGTCGAATCTAATTCTGATATTTCTGACTTTGGTGGAATCCTTCTTACCATTGAACAATTCAAGTTATGAATTGAAACAAGATTTTCATCCTATCTAAATGATAAAAACCTTGTGTATGTCTACTTTCCTAAACCCAGGATTCAAATATTAATTTTAAAAGACTGGCATAGAAAACATATTTAGAATTGGATTCTACATCTACTTTCCACTGATCATCAGCTGTATACACGACCCTGCTGAGGATGAAGAAGCACAAACATGTTTAAATTACAACATGGCAACTTTGAAACCAATTGACAAAAAAGTAACCAGTAAAAATGTCACAAAAGATACTTTCATCACTCCTAATATAAGAAGACAATAGGAAGTAAAAGTACAATTATTTCTAATTAAATTTCAGCCTTCATTTTTGAGGTGTGAAAAGTGAACACTGCATGATTTATAATAGAAAAATTGCACTTGATGAACCATTTTTAAAATATAATCAAATAAAACTGACTTAAATTACAGTAAATATGAACATACAATATTATTCTATACATAATGATTATTATGTTTATTCATTTATTTATTTTTTGTTTAAACAATTTCAGCTGCAACTTACTTCATTATAAGTCGATAAAAATGCTGATATATTCAATTTTGGTGGCGGGAATAAAAGACCAATTGTCATAAAATTACTAATTTCAAAATCATACATCACAAAAACTATTAAAAGATCTGAACTTTTGCATCCCTAATCAATACATATTGTAGAATGTTATATCTAAATGTCAGCTCTTTACACCACATACTTCTTAAATAATATCCTCAAGAAAATGTAATAATTTTATAGAGTATTTTCCACTTTAAAAAATTAAAAAAAAATTTTTTTATTGCATTTTCACCCCAAACAAGGCACATTGCCACTTTGTTGTAGGGGGCTACTATCAGGGACATAAGCATCAGGGGTACTGTGTAGGAAGTTGGGCAGCAAGATATCAGTTCACGTTACACTTGAACTTCTGCATTTCAGTACAGTCAGGGAAGCAGGGACCCAGAAGGGAATTCCAAAGTCTAGCTGTTCTGGGGAAGAAACTACTGGAGTAGAAGGCTCTCTTGCTTCTAGGGATCTCTACTGTGAAGGGGTGGAATTTAGCTGCTTGATGGGTTTGTCGGGGGTATTTATGTTGAGTGGACACAAGTGTTTGCAGTTCATCAGAGCATTCACCGTTAAAGTACTTGTAGAACAGGCAGAGGGATGCAACATTTCGTCGATGTGACAGAGGCTGAAGTTTAGCTGACAGTTCAGGACCTATCAGATCGGTGACTCTCTTTTGAACCTTGTCTAAGAATGAGAGACTAGTCGCAGATGCACCAGCCCAAATATGACAACAATACTCCATACATGGGCGAATGGTGGCCTTATAGAGGTATAGGATACTTTCAGGCGTTAGTAGCTTTCTAGCATGGTAGAGAGAACTCACCTTCTTCGCAGTGGTCCTGGTAATGTTCTCAATGTAATTGTTCCAACTCATGTTTCCTGTGAATGTTAGGCCGAGGAGTTTAAAAGATGTACTTTCAAATAAAAAGTCATTGGCCATTGCTATTGGTGGTAGAGAAGGTTTCTTGTAATTATTGAAGGAAACAAGTTTAGTCTTGACAGCATTGAAGGTGACCATCCATTTTTGTCCCCATTCCACTACGGATTGGAGGTCTTCCGCTAGTGTTTCTGCCATTTCTTTAGATATGTGTTCATTTTTTCCTGTCGTGTCTGTTATAGAGTGTGGTGTCGTCAGCATACATACCCATCTCACAGACAATTTTGTCAGGGAGGTCATTTATGAATATTAGGAATAACAGAGGTCCAAGGATAGACTGCTGAGGCACTCCCGCGTTTATATCATTGTTTAGATGTATGACCGTCAAGGACAACCTAGAGTTTTCTCTTATCTAAGAAGGATCTAATTATGTTATGTATTCTTCCAGTGATGCCGTATGATCTGATTTTCTTGAGAAGACCCTCATGCCATACCCTGTCAAAAGCCTTAGATATATCTAGAGCTACCAATCTCCCCCCCCCCCCGCTTTGTTCAGTGACTGGTATATACATTCTGAGATTACAGTTAGAATGTTTGCTGTGGAACGGACTTGCCTAAATCCATATTGTTGGTCAGTCAGAAGTTTAGCATCTGTAAGGTGATGGACTAGAGCTTGGTTAATTATGGTCTCAAATATTTTGGCGAAAAGTGGGAGGAGGCTAATGGGGCGATAATTTACTGGGTCAGTTCTTTTGCCAGAATTCTTGAAAACTGGCACTATAGAAGCAGTTTTCCAGCAGGCAGGAAAGCAAGATTCATTAAGGCATTTGTTGTAAAGTTTGGAGAGAACTGGAGCTACTTCGGTGGCACACTTTTTTAATAGCACAGCCGGAATAAGATCAGGTCCACATGCTTTTGCAGTGTCATGCTTTCTTATGATAGCATGCACCTGAGTAGGGGTGATTTTCAGATTGTCTAGTGTGGCGTCTGTCCACAAAGGAAAGTCAGGGAGGGGATGGTTAGCAGAGTCCAGTGTGGAGTTGGAGGCAAATCGTCTGGCAAGCATGTTAGCCTTCTCAGTTGCAGAGCAAACAACCTCATGATTGTTGGATAGTGGGGGAATTGTTGATTGCCCATTATTTACTACACTGTTGTAGATTTTCCAGAAGTCTCAGGTTCCTAATTTCTGTGCTTCAATGTGTTTTTGGGTGGTTTCAGTAAATTCTCTCTTAGCTGTCGCTATTTCTTTCTTACAGTCATTTCTGGCTTCTATGTATTTCTGTCTGTTTGAACTGGACTTATGTTGGTTAAATTTGTGGTACGCATACTGTCTTTGCGCTATGGCAGCTGCACAAGTTGAAGTGAACCATTGAGGAGAGTGGGGTTTGCTATAGAATTTGCGTGTGGGAACATGTGCTTCAATTGCCACTTTGAACCATTCAGTGGTCTCATTTGCGCAATGTTCAGCAGGAAGTGAAAAGATATTTTGCCATGGAGTGTCCCTGATGAGGTCCCTGATGGCTTCCCAGTCAGCCTTTTTATAATATCTCTTTTGGCTCTAGAGTTTAGGGCGATTTCAACCATTACAACTGCATGGTCGGCATTCCAAGAGGGTTGTGGGTATTCATTACACAGTCATCGGGAACTGCGGTTAGAAACAGATTTAGAAATGATGCATGTTGTTCTTACTGGTCTGGGAAACGGGTTGGAAATGTAACCATCTGTGATAGGGAATGAGATATAGAGAAGTTACGCCTTGTGGTACCAGCTGCATTTGTGTAAGTAGAAAATCCAAGCCAGTTGCTGTGGTGGACATTGAAGTCACCAAATACATGCACTTGTGCGCTAGTGTTGAAAGAAAATGCTGTATCTATGCTGTCAGAGACTTTGTTTATTAGGGTACAGTACTGGGTTGAGGGAGAGCGGTAGAGAAAATAAAAGTAGCTAATGTTATGTTGCATGTTAAGTCTAAAGCACATAAAGGCTTGATCATCCGATTCTAGTTTAGTTTCTTTAGTCAAGGGGAGGGTGTTTCGAATATAGACTCCAAGCCCATGCATATGTCTGTCAGTCCTTACGGCAGAGTGGGAGGTATTCAGGCATGTTAAAGTAGTTAGAGGGGATGGAGGAGTGTAGGTTAGTCTCATTTAGTGCTAAGATATCCGAGGTGTTTGTTAGGAGAATTGCTTCAACATCATTTAAATTAATTCTAAGCCCATGGATGTTCGTAAATGCAAGCCTCAAGGGAGAAGGCAGGTTGGTTTTGTTTGAGTTTTGGCCTGGTTTTAGCGTAATTTTTTAATGTACTGTCATTTTTATTTTTAAGAGTTTCAGTTTAGGTAAGGGGTGCTGAGCAAGTGGTTATGCAGAATACAAGACATGCAACACAGGCAGACCATCAGCTGTCCCTCCATCTACTACTTTGTTTATCATGGTCATGTAATGAAGTAAATGTACAAGTTCAACATCAATTTAATTTTAATAAAAGAGTGAGTTGCATGTATTCAACGATAGAGTTCTTTATACAATTGGTATTTCTATTGAATTCTTCATTTGGCACTAATCACATTCATCCATTTGAAGTAGTTCCCTCAACTCCTTCCCCGGTCAAACATAGAGAAAAAAACTTCAGTTGTCCTTCTTCAATGCTTCTGGCACAAATCACTTGTTTTGCATTGTTTATAAAATTGTTAGATGAAAGTACAGATCAGCTAGAAAAACACCTTCTCCCCCACATGTTAAGAAATGGGTTTCCAAAAAGTTTTCTGCATAAGCACTATTGTTTTTAACTTTATTTTATTTTTGTATTGGCTTTCTTCAAGTTAACACTGTGATTGTTTACGAATAATTTACTTCTGGTTTGTGCAGACTGTTCTGTTTTACATTGATTGCTCAGAAAAAGTCCCTTCTGATTAATGTTTACCAGTTTTAAAATAGGCAAACGAACTTGGCTGTTTTTCAGAATAACAGAATATTTTTTATCTGGTAAACATTAATCAGAAAGGACTTTTCTGTGGCTTTTGAACCGGAATTGTTTTAAGAGATTTGTTCATTTTTTTTCATATGAGAATTTATGACGCTATAAAATTCCTACCTAACAACTTACCATTCGAGACTTTTTCAAAAAATTGTCCAGTTACTGAATCCATTTGAGAAAAAAAAAAAAAATCAAAGTAACAAGTCACAGAACTTCAACCATATTGATGATAATACCTACAATTTTATCTTTGAGGTGATTTCTTACAAAAGCTATCTAATCTAATTCTGATATTTCTGACTTTAGTAGAATCCTTACAACTGTTGAAAATTCAATGAATCAATGGAAACAAGCTTTTCATCCTCTCTAAATACTAAAAGCTTGTGTGTCTACTTTCCTAGATCCAAGATTCACATTTAAATTTCAAAAGAATGACATGGAGAACACTAATAATTGGATTCTACATCTACTTTATACTGATGATAATGAAGCAGAATCGGCAGGATACACTTCTTCAAGCTCTGTTGAGGGTCAAGAAGATCAAAGTGAAAAAACTGTATCTCGTTCAAGCCTGTTTGATGAATTAACTTTGAATAAGCCTACAGCAACAAATGAAAACTTAGAGCAGGTAGAGTTAAACCTGGAGGCTGCAACTACAACAGAAATACAAGAATCATAATCTAAACTCAAAAGGTGTAAATCCCAAGGATGGTTAAGTGCACAAAAGAACTTTACTATTATGTAGCTTTATAACTACTTGCAAGGTGCTGATCCATTTCAGTGGTGGAAGTAGACACAGGAGACGTTACCACTGCTGAGTAAACTAGCTTCAAATTAGTTAAGCAAACCACCTTCATCTTGGAGAGCAAGAGGCTCTTTAGTACATATGGTAATGCGTACGAACATATGAAGCTGTGTCATGAGAATAGAGAATGTTTCTACATTACAACTTGAAAGTATTCAACTTTAAATATTGAGGAGACTATGATAGCAAAAGCGGCAGGCAGCTAGAATAGAAGAATTAGAGCAGCAGCAGGTGCAGAACTTCACTGATAGTTATTCACTTAAAAGAATTACAATTTGTACTTTGTAGTTGGTTTGTAATTTCTTTTTCTTATCTAATTGTTTAATTATATTCATTTTAGAATTAGAAACTGTATTTTTTAATTTTAATTAATAAAGATAAAAAGCCATAATAATGGCCAGACACTTAATTAAATGTTTAGTTAAATTAGCAGTTACTATGTTAATGTGTGAAAACTATCTGAGGTGTCACTTAGCAGTGATGAAATGATTTAAATCTAATAGGAAAGAGACAAGTAATTAATTGGCCGATTAGGCCGATTAATTGGTACACCCTTAATATATATATATATATATATATATATATATATATACTAGCAAAAGTACCCGTTGTTGACTGGGTTCAAAAACAGCCTACAGAAAATGGACTGATTTATGAAAGTACTAGCGGGGGGGCACCTGGCGTTACCCGGGTGTTTAGAGGTGTGTGTGTTCAGGTAGGGTGTTAATCAAAACATAAGAATAAGCGAATTAAATATTTTAAAACTTTAAAAAATCGAAAAAAAACACAAAAAAAAACTAACGTAACGTAAACGAACGATGTTAAATGTAAAAATCGGAAAAACAAAAAGAGAAAACGCGAAAAAGAAAACAGAAAAACAAACGTTAAAACTTCTTTAAAAAATCTGAAAAAAAAAACCCCAAAAAACCCAAAAAACATGTGAAAAATGGCTTAAATAACCCGGGGGGGGGGGAGTACCCGGCGTTGCCCGGGTGTTTTCAGGTGTGTGTGCTCGGGCGGTGGTGGGGGGTGTTAATCAAAACATAAGAATAAGTGAAGTAAATATATAAAAAAAAACACCAAAAAAACTAACGTAAGGCAAACGAACGATGTTAAATGTAAAATGGGAAAAACAAAAAAGAAAACGCAAAACAGAAAAACGAACATTAAAACTTCATTAAAAAATCTGAAAAATACCGCCCCCCCCCAAAAAAAAAAAAAAAAATCGTGAAAAATGGCTTGAATAACCCTGTTTCAATATTAAGATTTAAAAAATCGAAAATAAAAAAAAAGACATCTCAGACCACGATTCGAACCCAAAACCTTTAGATAATGAGGCCGTGCTCTAAGCAACTGAGCTAAGACGACGTCGACGAAATTGTGTCTGTTTTTTTAATATTTAAAGTAAACCATGTTCCGACGTCATATGACGCATGCATAGAAGCGAACTTGCCATGAGAGGACAGTTTTTGCTGACCCCTCCCTGTAGAAAACTGATGATTTTAGGGTGAAGAAAATGTTTTTGGCCAATTTTTCGATATTTGTCGGGCGAAGGTTGGAAGTTTAAAATGATACCGATCTCGTGAAAATCCATGACCCGTGTAGAAAGTTTTTGCGAGACATACAAACACACATACATACAAACAAACATACATACATACATTTTAGCTTTTATATATAGAGAAGACTAGCGGGGTGTACCCGGCGTTGGCCGGGTGTTTGTAGGTGTGTGTGTGTTTTTGGTTAAATGAAAAGAAAAATCGTTGGTTGTTTAAAAAAAAAAAAAAAACGAAGCCTTGACGCGTAGTTGGAAAATAGTAAAGTGTGAAAAAAAAAGTGTGACCTGGCAGGTGCCCGATTTTGACGAGTTATTGACGTGAACTTTGAGTGCAGAACAGTGTTTTATTTACCACGAGTCTGTTGGCTTCTTTCTTTTATATGAAAAAGCTTAATGCACATGCGGCAATCATAAGCAATAGCTATTCAGCAGTTAACATTTTCTGCGGGACAGTTTTTAATGAGGTCAATAACCCGTTTTGTTTGTTTTTTACCTAACTTTGGGGAAAACCAGCTCCCTGTTTATTAGGGGGAGTGTCTCGTTTCGAAATGAAAGCAACTGTCTGATATGACGATAAGCCGACATTGACCAAACGTTAAATCATTTTCTAGAGACCACTGGCCTTGGGCCAGTAGTATTTATTTGCTTCCTCACTGAGCAAATTAGGCAAAAGGCCGTTTTTTAATGTGGAGAGAGAGGGAGGGGGGAGGGAAAAGGGACCAGCTCCCGAGAGGTGGGAAATGGGAGCTGGATAGTAACTGTTGGTCTGTAGGGTGATCTCTACATTGACCAAGGTCTGATATGTGGGATTACCCCCACATATGGTTTTTGCTTCACAGTATCTGTCGGAACAGGTACTACACTTTGATCTTGTTAGCCGGGCCGCAAAGGGCGGGTTGGGCCAGTGGTATTTATTTGCTTCCTCACTGAGCAAATTAGGCACAAGGCCGTTTTTAATGTGGAGAGAAAGGGAGGGGGAAGGGAAAAAGGAGACCAGCTCCCAATGGGTGGGAAATGGGAGCTGGATAGCAACTGTTGGTATGAAGGGTTGCCCCTACATTGACCAAGGTCTGATATGTGGAGTTACCCCCACATATGGTCTTTGCTTGCAGTATCTGTCGGAACAGATACTACACTTTGAGATATTAAATCCTTTATTCATGTTAAAAATACATTGAAAATCAACAATGAACAAAAAACTTAGGCACATGGCCAACTCAAAAGGGGGGGATTATGGGTGTCATTGGTCATCCATGTCACTCCAGAACTAAACAAAATCAAAAGTTTCTCCCAGCTAGTATCTTTCACCATAATACCGCATTCACCCTTTCATACTGGGGGACATCGTACTTAACTCCAAATTTTTAAAACATTTTTTATTGACGTGTAAAAACAAAAAAAGATAACAATAAAATTGGTACAATAATTCATTTGTGTCGAGGGCGGGAGGGGAAGGGGGGTAGTAGGACCCTCCCAACCCGTCTAGTTGATAGACTGCCCGTTCCACTAGGTTTGTAAAAGGAACCTGGCTTCTGCAGGTCAGTCTCTAAGTGGGGATCCCCTCTAGATGGGGGTGAATGGAGAAAAGAAAATTTTGTGGATAAGGTATGGGGTTTAGTTTGTATTTCTTTCTCTCCAAGAGGAGTGAAATTTAGAGGAGGGGGTGAAAACAAAAATTGCAAGAAAGAGGGGGTGGGGATCTTGGAGGCTTCCTAATCAGGGAGG